>NW_017670430.1:0-62596 GCF_001879085.1 Nicotiana attenuata
AAAGGGAAAAAAGTTTTAAAGGAATTTAAAGGAAACGAAATTAGGGGAAAGAAGGAAACGTNAAAATTTAGAAACCGGTTTTTAAGGGTAAATAAAGGAACCTTAAACCGCAAAACGTACCAGATAGTGGGCAGTATGTGGAACTTAATAAGAAACACTTAAGAACATAGTAAAAGAAGATACAGTAGGAGAAACACACAAGAATACAGTAGAGGAAAATACAGTAGAAAAGCATGCAAGAACATAGTATAAGAAAATACAGTAGAAGGAGCATACAAGAACACCGTAGAAGAAGCATACAAGAACATGGTAGAAGAAAAAATACAAGAACACAATAGAGGCAAATACACACAAAAAAGAAAGTTAGAGAAACATTTAAATACTTTCAGAAAAACCCTAGATCGGAAAAGAAATGGTTTTGAAAGTAGTTTTTGAAAGAAAAGCCAGGAAAATCGTTTAAAATCTTAAGGGAAGCATGGATATGGAACATATCTAAAGAGATCAGAAAAACCTCAAAACTAGGGTTTTCAGAGGAACCCAAACGACGAGAAAGGCTTGGATATAAGCAAAAGGAGTCGAGACCAGGCTTCGAAATAGACATAGCTTGCCGGAACGGGACTAGAGATGGCCGTGGAACTCAAATCGACAGAGGTTTGGACATAACCCTTCATGGTCGAGTCATGGAGCTTCAGTCAACCAAACGTAAGGAGCCATAGATGGCTTGGTGGGTGGTGAAACCACCATAGATCTAGGTTAGAGGGTGACCGGAGAAGATGAACAGAATTCATCGGAGAGGAGGGGGTGGGGAAGGTTCTAGGGAGAACCAGAGGTTAGAGAGATAGAGACGAGTGAGGCAAAAATGAGGGGTATTGGGGGGTCGTTTGGTTTAATTTAGGTAGGTTAAACGGGGACCGTTGATCTGAATGATCAACGGTCCAGATTGGATGGGGTAGGTGGGTCGGGTAGGATAATTAGGATTGGGCTGGGTATTGGATTAGTCTAATTTGGGTTGGGGCTTGGGTTTAATTAGGCCAAATTAGAAAGCCAAATGTGGCTATAAGTTAAATAGCCTCTTTTTCCCTCTTAATTTTTAAAAATAATAAACAAATTTTTGGAAACATATTAAAAGTACTAGAATGTCTTATAATATATAATTATTAATTTAAAAATAGAAAACCCCATTTTATAAATATGAGACGGATTTAAACTTAAAATGGCTAATATTGCAATTATGCAATTTTATCCTTAAAAATACTAAATAAATTTATAAAAATGTGTAAATAATATCTTAGCCATATTTTGGTACAAACATAAGAATCCAATAAATGAATGACCAAAAATGATAATTTTAGGGACCATCATTGGGTTTTTCTTGATAAAATAGGGCAGTAAATTGATTTAAAAATCTTTGAAAAATTAAGGAAAAATAATAGGACCTTGGGATGTACTTATATATGTCTATATATGCTATTTTGAGGGTATTTTGCATATTTAAAAAAAATACAGGGAAAAATTGGGTATCAACACACGCCAACACAGGCGACTCCTTATTCACTCGTTTATGGAGTCGAAGTTGTCTTGCCACTTGAGCGTCAAATACCTTCATTACGACTAGCTATTCAAGAAGGGATCACTAATGAAGAAAATGCTCGACTTCGATTAGCAAAGTTGGAGGCTCTTGATGAGAAGAGGTTAGAAGCTCAACAGAATCTTGAATGTTATCAAGCTCGATTGTCTCGCGCCTTCAATAAAAGAGTCCGCCCGAGATCCTTTCAAGTAGGAGATCAAGTCCTTGCCGTACGAAGACCCATAATTACTTCCCATAAACCTGTAGGGAAGTTCACTTCAAAATGGGATTGGCCATATGTCGTACAAGAAGCTTACTCAAGTGGGGCTTACAAGCTGGTTGATGCAGATGGCATGAGAATCGGCCCTATCAATGGCAAGTTTTTGAAGAAGTATTATCCTTGAAGTTACAATGCTCCTTGACGCACGAGCCTAAACTGCATGTTGCTACACTCCTGGCCCGCATGAGTCTAAACTGTGTACGGCCCCAAAAAAAATTTTAAAAAAAAAGAAAATAAAAAAAAAGGAGTCTGCTAGGTTGAAAATCTCGAAAGAGGCGGCCTAGGCAAAAGTTAGGACGTAAAAAAAAAAAGAGTCCGCTAGGTTGAAAACTTCGAAAGAGGCAGCCTAGGAAAAAGTTTGGACATAAAAAAATAAAATAAAAAAAATTAAAATAAAAAATAAAAAAAATCACCCAGTCTGAACTACGGTATGACTTGATCCTCTTCACCGAGGTACATAGGCAGCTTAGAGTTTCATTCTAAGTTCAGTCGTATAAGTTCAAAAGATACATATTGCCCCAATTGTTGTTCGAATGAAGTTTGAAGGAATGTAAAATCAAGCTGACACGCCATCCTCCTGTTGAACTTTGATCTCATTTGATTTAAAAGGGGCAAGCTTCCATGGTAAATTGGTGTCTTCAATGGAATGATTATAGTCTTTTAGGAGGCTACCAAGTATTTGCAATGAAGCCTGGTGATTCGTTATGCCTTCAAGTTCGCCAAACCTTCAAATTTTTGGTCTTCAAAGTTGAAGTCTGCAAATCTGCCAGTCTTTAAGTTGAAGTATTCAAGCCCTCCAAGTCCATCGGCCTTCAAGTTGAAGTTTTCACGTTCGCCACCCTTCAAGTTGAGATATCTAAGCCCTCCAGGTCTCCAAGTTGAAGTCTTCAAGTTGAGGTCCTCAAACTCGTCGGTCTTCAAGTGGAAGTATTTGAGCCCTCAAATTTTTCAGGTTGAAACGTCAAAGTTTGCCGAATCTTAAAGTTTGTCGGTCTTCAAGTTGAAATGTGAAAAGTCCGCAAAATCTTGAAAGTTTTCCAAGTGTTCAAGTCGACGTCCTCAAGTCCATGAAGTCTTCGAGTTGAAGCTTTACAACTTTCCAATCTTAAGGTGGACATATAAGTCCCTTTGCACCTTAAGTTGGCCTCTTCGTAGGTTTGTCCTTAAAAGGAACTATAACTTTCCAATCTTAAGGTGGACATATGAGTCCCTTTGCATCTTAAGTTGGCCTCTCCGGCAGTCGGGTCATTTTGAGAGTAATCTCTCCGATAGTCGGGTCATTTTGAGAGTAATCTTTCCGATAGTCGCGCCATATTGAGAGCAATCTCTCCGATAGTCAGATCGTTTTGAGAGTAATCTCTCCGATAGTCGGGCCGCCTTGAGAGTAATCTCTCCGATAGTCGGGTCATTTTGAGAGTAATCTCTCCGATAGTCGGGTCATTTTGAGAGTAATCTCTCCGTAGTCAGGCCATATTGAGAGTAATCTCTCCGATAGTCAGATTATTTTGAGAGTAATCTCTCCGATAGTCGAGCCACATTGAGAGTAATCTCTCCGATAGCCGGGCCATTGAGAGTAATCTCTCCGATATTTGGGCAGGGATGAATACCCATCCCCTCACGCCTAAGACCGCCTTCTTCATGCGTGGATCATCTTGTTGAACAAGAACATATCTTTCTCGCTTGACCTACAAAAAAAGAAAAAAGACAACAAAACAAGAAAAACACACAAGAAAAGAAGAGAAAATTACCTTGAGCACTGGCGCTTTCTCGTCAAAACACGAACTCAGAAGCGACTTGAGGATGCTGAAAATTGATGCTCAACAAATTAGAGCCCAGGGGTTTATATAGATCTCCATAGAACGCTTACAATAGTATACCGCCGATGTGGGATCGAAATTATAAAGTGAACTCCTAAAAGGACTCTGATTTGTTTACGGCGGCGACAATGAATCCAAGATTGACTCGAATCGTTGTATGCAAAGTTAATACTATAAAATTGTGTCACAATGAGGAAACACTTCCTTTTCCCAAAAGCAATCGTAGGAAATCATGTGTCAGGCGGCAATTTTCATATTGCAATCACAACTTTCAATATTTTGTCTTATTCCTATTAAATTAAATAGTCATTATATTATTTAAATAATTGACCGGGTGTACACGTAAAAAAATCGCATGGCCAATCTTTTGTGCTTTAAACTGGTCTAAGCCAAATTTGATAGACCGCCAGTACTTCATTATCCGTTTTCGGTTCCGACAAATCTATACTTCAACGGTCCTTGAAGTAGGGGCATTTGTAGGCATATAAATTTTATTGGAATTAAATTCATAAAATAATTTGGAATATATTTTAAATTCAAGATATATTGGTCCAAATAAATATAATGGGCTAATATAATTGAATTGATTATATAAGTCCAACACATATGGGTTAAATAAATAAGTCTTAATTCATTGGGTTAGCCCATTTAATTGGGCTACAAGTAATGAGCCCACTTCATTAGGCCCAAATCTTCCTAGAGGCCCAGTTTGGTGCCACGCGTGAAATGACGTGGCACGCCAAGTCAAACGGAAGAGCCAATAGGATCATGCCACGTGTCAAAATGACAAGGCATGCCAAGTCACACTAAAAGGCCAATGAAATCATGTCACGTGTGCAAGTGACATGGTCTGGCCAATCAAATGCGGCCATGTCACACTTCAATTTGATTTGTCGGAAAGAGTTTGTTCTTATCATAACTCCTCCCTTCCACAACTATAAATAGGGGTCTTCATAACTCAGAAAAGACACCAGAAGTTATAACAAGAAGCAAGAGAGAGCTCGTGGATCAAACGCCGCAAATTTCTCTACAAGTTTCAAGCTTCAAGCAATCAAGTTCAAGCTCAAGAACGAAGAACAAATCAAGGTCAAGTTCAAGCAATCAAGCTAAAGCTCAAGAACAAGATCATCGTTCGTGGCGACAACTACATATTCAAGATCAAGCTCAAAGGCCCTTGAATTTATATACTATTGAAAAGTTGAATCAGAGGATTCAGAGAGATTGTAACACTCAAATATTCGAAATAAAATACTACGATTGTTGCGATATTTTCGGTCTTGATTTTATTTTCTCGACGCAAATTTATTGTCTACACATTTATTGTAATAATGAACGCAAAGTAAGAAATAAAATCTTCAAAGAAAGGAATAAGATGACACATAATATTAATTATCATATTGAGTCTTAGTATGTTTTATTGCATAGTAAAAGTATATTTTGTAAAAAGATAATTTCGTTGAAAATTAACTATACATTAAAATTAAAAAATAATAAATAAATAAATAAATAAATGGGTTGTGATAAGATACTTAGGTACTAGTGAAAGATCTATTAGTAAAGTGTTGTTTGCCTACTCGATCAGATACTTCTCTAGATATGAAAATGTATAATCTTATTTATTTCACATATGATGGCATTAAAAAGTATAGATGATCGCTTATGTATTTTAAAGATGATCTTAATAGTAATACTGATCATCTTTTAGAAATAAAATTTCAGCAAACTATAAATTTCGGTAAATTATCATTTATCAGCTCATCTTAACAAAATTCATTTTTATAGAGCAGAAAATACGGTGACGAAAGAAAACAGCAAAGATTGAAGTTTGTGACAGAGATGATGGGTAAAAGAGTATTCTCAATAGGGTGTCTAAGAAAAAATGGAAAAAAAAAATGTCTTACATAAGGGAGCAGAGTGCGACGTTAAGGTGGGGTTTTTTTTTATTGGCGTGGAAGATAAGGACAGACGATTGTAGTATTTTAGATCGGAAATATTATGCGGTGATTAGGGTTGAGAAAGTTGGATCCGATCCGAGTGCTTTCCTGTTACGTCGTTTGTGTTTTCTCGTAAATTATTCTTTTTGGTCATAATCTTATATTGCGCACTGAAGTTTGGAGATATGACAATGATGCCCACTGAAGTTTCTTATTGCTCCAATTACCTCACTTTCTTGTCTTATTCGATGACAATGCTTGTGGTGGAGAAAATTTATAATGAATAATTCGAATTAATTTGCCTAACTTAATTAATAAAATTGTCCTCAGGTGGACATTATACAAGCATTACGGAGAATTTTTCTAAGAAAAGTTATTAATCATTAATGAATCACGTTCTTATTCTTTCTTGAAAGTTATTTTTTTCTCTTTTTGTTTTCTTATTGGCTTTTTGACATTGGAGAGGAAATGGGCTTTCATGGGTTGAAATTAAGAAAATATCTATTTTAGATCTCTTATGTATAAAAGATAGATTTCTAAAAAAAAAAAACGGGGTCATAAATTAAAAACAAATTGGTAATGACCCACAAAAATTTAAAATTTATTAAAACTTGAATACTACTGAAGAAAAAGAATTAAGAGGAATAAGTGCACATTAATTAATTTTTCCATCCTCTTGCTAGTGAGGTGGCTAAACTAAAATAAAAAGTTTCAAAGCATAAATCAGATACTAGGTAGAAATTGAGAGTAAAATACTACCAAAAGTTGTATTGGTAGTTAAGGATATGTTGAGTTTTGAGAATGGAATCATTTTTAGTGGGAATATTTTATTTCTAGAATAAAATTTTTCGGTACAAAATTCAAATTAGTATGGTCTAAAAGCGGGGCATTTGCATCTATACCTGCTTTTTGGGTCACATTTTAACTTGTGCCCGCTTTGCAAAAAAAATTACAAGCGTACTAACTTTTTCGCGTAACTTCAGCATACGGGGCTGAAGTAGCAAAGGCAATCACGCAAAACTTCAGCATTCTAGTAGACGACCCTGAAGTAGCAAGTGTGTTGAACCAAGTGTGCTGAAGTTTTTGTTTGTAATTGCTGAACTTAAGCATAGTAGCTGAAGTTTGTTCTCTATTTGTTGAAGTTTTTGTTTATAATTGTTGAACTTAAGCATAGTAGCTGAAGTTTTGTTCTCTATTTGTTGAAGTTTTTGTTTGTAATTGCTAAACTTAAGCATAGTAGCTGAAGTTTTGTTCTCTATTTGCTGAAGTTTTTGTTTGTAATTGCACTAAATAAGCTAAAGTTTTTTTGTCCTGGATTCATTAGTTTTGTCATTAAGCTTTTTCAAAAACTTCAGCAGAAGATGCTGAAGTTATTTAGTTCATTTATAAAAACTTCAGCACTAAATATGCTGAAGTTTTTTTGTCCTGGATAAGCTTTTTCAAAAACTTCAGCAAAAGATGCTGAAGTTATTTAGTTCATTTGTAAAAACTTCAGCACTAAATAAGCTGAAGTTTTTTTTGTCATGGATTCATTAATTTTGTCATAAAGCTTGTTCAAAAACTTCAGCAGAAGATGCTGAAGTTATTTAGTTCATTTGTAAAAATTTTAGCACTAAATAAGCTGGAATTTTTTTGTCCTGGATTCATTAGTTTTGTATAATCAGACTACTATAAAATAATCAGATTGCCAACAGTATCTAAATCATAAAAATTTGGAAACAGATAAACGTGAAAAGAACAGAATTATCATGAAAAGAATCATTAAGTATGACCTTAAACTTCCCGTACGTGAAAATATTCACAAATTATTGTCTACTAACTTATGTAATTATTTATAATTTATTTTTAAATAATCTGACAAAAATACTTATGGCAATCATCCCATGAACTGAAGTTTCATAGCAGAACCAATAGCAGCAGAAGAAAGAAGAAAACGAAGGAGGAGAAGGAGGAGGAGAAATGGGGCTGAAGTTGTTTAAAAAGTGAGTACAAATTAAAACTTATTTAAAAAATAGGTATAGGTTAAATAGGGGCGACCAAATAGGGCGCTCCGTACAATTTTTACTCTAAAAGCAGGTACCAAACACAATGTTAAAAACTAAAAGAAAGAAAAGGAGTAGAATTAACGAGAAACCCACCACTTGATTCCATGGCCATGTTTACCTAGCAATTAAACGAGGTCAAAGTATGCAGCTATTAAAGTAAGTACTCTTTATTAGCCATGTGTAATTGACTTAATGTGGTTATTGAAAAATAAGCAAGATGATGAATTTTGAGATGAGTTCATATATAATAAATATTATATCTCTTAATTAAAGAATTTGGATGGATAAGAATGAAGAGGAAATATTTTTTTTTTTTGGTGAAAAAGAATCAAGGGATTTTTTCATGTTCTAAGTCAAAGCAAGCACCTTAACTCTATACCATTAAAGATTGAACAGGAAGAGGTTTCAAGCGGACGCATATACCATTTAATGATTTAATGTATCGTTTGCTTACTTCAACCGGCAAAGTAAGTAAAGAATACCATCAAAGGATGTGGTGCAACGGATAAACTGCTTTTTCCTTAATCAGAGGTCTTGGGTTCGAGCTTTGGATATGAAAAAATTCTTGATAGGGAGCGCTTCCCCCCAAATGGGACCCTACGCGGCGCAAATCCGAATATAGTCAGACTTCCATGCGGATGCCGAACATCGGATGAAAAAAAAAGTAAGTAAAGAATAAATGATATCCGTAAGTTATTGAGATCAAGTTATAAATAACGGGACGAAACTTAGAAATCACCTCTCAGTCTCACGTGTGAAATTATAGAAATTCAAGATTTAAGCTTATGCATTCTTATATCTTTTGGCAGAACAACAACCAAGGAATTCTGGTATTATATATAAGATCTAGACTAAAACTTTCGAGTATTGTCGAATCTATAACTGCAACAGTATGTGTTTAACCATGTTTACTTTTAAAATGAGTAACAATTGAATATATATGCGGTTTAAAGGATATGTGATATAGTTTAAGGCAAATGAACTATGAACAATAAATTATTGAATGAAAGGAAATCAGACCAATCAAACCAAATGTAATGGATGATTAAGTCTAGCTTTGCAATGGACGTTTAGAAATCAGTTCTGATCCAGCCCTCGGAACAGGCTCGGTTACAACTCAGTAAACAAGCAGCTGAAGAACACTTTGAACAACAACTAAAGAACAAAAGTTAACTTTATTACTTTGATATGTGTGCCAACGGTAGTCCACAAAATATAAAAGTTCTCCCCTTTATATGGTAACGGGGTTTCAATCTTAGTACAAGTCTAAGTAAAGTAAAGATCTTTGGCTTCCGGTAAACGTTGTTACGCAGTTGATATCGAGCGAGATTTGCGCCGTAATATCTGATGGTAGGCGGATATTTCGGCTCCTCGTTTATTCTATCTAACCGTCTTTCTCTTAGCCCTGGTTCTTCACTTTGCTCGGGCTCAACACATGGCCATGTCCGGTTCCTGGCGCACCATTCGTCCTCCCAGGTTTTGATATGTGGAAGCCCTCGGCATTACCCGAAGCCACATCGGGTCGCATTGTCCTCTCGTTTCTTTACTAGGGAATCGGGGGTAACTTTTATCTCCAATTTTACCCGTACACAGACAGTCCCCTCGCTTTTCGGAGAGCAGATTTATAGGGGCGATGAGAAGTGACTAATTGACCCCGGTTCCTTCCTTTCGTATGCTACAATCGGGTTGATGAGTCAATGAAACGTCCCATCAGTCGCGTCGTTTTGACTTCAGACACATGCCAATTGCCGGTTGACCATCCTCGGTGGGCATCGTATGCGAAACATCACGTATTAGTTATCTTCGTTTCTTTATCTCCAATCTTCAAACCTTCATATTTCGTCTTTGAATCTTTAAGTTAGACCTTCAAATCTTCATACCCATCTTCAAACCTTCATATCTGCCTTCAAACCTTCATATTCCCAGATACCGATGGCAAAAACCTTGAAGTACGTGCCTCAAAATACCGTCCCTTCAACTTCTACCCCGGCCACTAATATCAAAGTGACCCTGCCGGCAGTAGCCTTGGAACCTCCCCTTAAGGATTTTATTCCCAGAGTTTGTTCCATAGATAATTATTTCAAGGTCGAGAAGGCCTTCAAACAAAGGGATCGCGGTGAGGAGGTGTGGAGGTATATCTGCTCCATCACCGAAGACACGCCCCGACGATCCGGAAGGATTGCTAGTGGGAAGGGAAGGAACTAGTCATCCCCAGTGCTGATGAGGACATTACAACGCACGTGGAGGGGTACTTAAGCGTTTATACGTACACCTTCACGCTTGGCCCGATGGACACAATGGTCCTCGATATCTGTAAGAGGTACGAGGTCTGCTTTGGGCAGATCCATCCGTCCTTTTAGATGATCGTGATTCTCCTCTGTCATTTTGTCAACAACACGGAGGAGTCTCGATTCACTATTGGCCATTTGCTCCGTGTCTATAGCCCCCGAATCTTCCGATGAGGGTTAATCAAGCTCGCCCGACGGGCAAAGAAGGCTCCCTTCTCGAGCATAAAAAAGGACAGGGATCGAGGCTGGCAGGGGAAATTCATTACGGGTCAAGACCAAAGATCTCATTCCCTCTGATTTCCTACCGTTTTGTGAAAAGTGGAACTCGACAGGTAAGTTCATTTCCTCTTAAGTCATCAAATTAACTCTTTGAGTTTACTCTTCTTTTTCATTACTTATTTTCTTGACATGCAACGGTCATCCGAGTCCCCAGTGCAGTCCCTCGTTTCAAGGAGTGGGTCGAAAGTATCTGCAAGTAGTTGATATACTTCGAGCGCGAGTGGCGCAAACTTTCTAAAGGAAAAAGGGAGGCCCGTTCCCATGGTGAGTACCCTTCTTCCACTGATTGAATTCTCCTCTTTTTCTATCATCTTTTGACTAAGTCTCTTTTTCTTATCATAGGTTTGCCCAAGACCACTGAGCTTCGGGCAATTTTCGAGAACGAAGCCTCGTCCCCATCTGGAAAACCCTCTGCTCTGGGACAACTTGCCACCGAGGCTGCTATAAAGAAGGATAAAAAGAGAAGAAAAAGGAGGTCTTCTGGTTCCTCAAATGCTCCCACCAAAACCAAGAATAAGAGGGTCTCGATCAGGGTCAGAATGAATACTAAGAAAAGTACTCATGCTAGGGTCTCAGACTCCGATTCCCTCTACTGGCTCAGGGACAACCCTGAGGATGATGACATGGAGTTCATTGTCCACGAGCCAGTCGACACCTCGCAGGAGCTGGCAACACCGAAGGGGGGCGACCTTATGGTTGAACCCTCCTCAGCTTAGGAGCCCGAGGAAAAATCTGTGGCCACTGCCCCTCAAAAGGCTACTCTGGTCGCGAGAGAGGCCCCGACGTTATTGACGTCCCGGGATCACTGTCCCTCACGAATCCTTTTTTTGACGAGGCTTAGTCCGTTAAATAAAATTCGATCGAGGCATCATGGGCCGCGAATGAAGCTCTTATCCTTTTTTTTAAGGTATGGACGTCGGCGCACTGGAAGACTACTCCGGGTTCGGCCACCTAAAGATCCAGAAAAGGAATGTGTTGTAGGGGTCAGGCGGGACGAGTCAGAGCCCAAAGATTGAGAAGCAATTCCCCCCCTAGAGTGCGGATCCCAAACATAAGAAGACGGTCATATTTATTATACCGGTGGATACCAGGATGCTATTCGGAGCGGTTGGTGTGGCCAGCTACTTTTGTTGCTTGGTAAACGAAGAGGACCAAGCGAAGATGAATGAGGTGGACGTGACGATCCTCTTCAACAAGGCACATCAGACATTAAATAGGGTATGTTTTCCTTTCCTTACGTCTTTAAAGAATCTATTTTGCCTTAATGCATTTTAATGATTTTGATATTTTTATTCCTTAGGCCTTGGTGCTTCATCATGGGAGCTTTCATTGGTCTCGGATGGAGGTGCGTCATCCCGAGTTCGAGCTCAAGGAGCAGGTCTGACAGAAGGACATGTACAAAGCTCTTAGTGAGAAAAAAGATGAGGCCCTCAGGGACCATTCCGTCTTCCAAGTCGAGCAGGAGAGAGCTCAAAAGGGGGCCTCGAAGGTGAAACGGGAACATGCCCTTCTGGTCGAAAAGGTAAGAGTGTTTGAGATTAATAACAAGAGGCTAAGCGCAACTGATAACGCCACAAGCTCGTAGGTCCAAGAGAAGATAGACCTGATCGACCAGCTTAGCGCTGAATTGAACGAGGTCAAAGCCTCAAGCGAGGAGTTGAGGAGCAAAATGGACCTCCTAGCCTCGGAACGGGATGACACCAAAGAGTATTTAACATCAACCAAGGATCAGCTCCGGGTGATGAAGGATAAGGCCGACAAATGGTCTCGGCTGAATGACGAGCTCCAAGCACAACTAGACTCGGCTATCCCGGAACGGGATGTTCTCAGCCAAAAATACACTGCACTGAAGTCCAAATTGGAGGCGGCTTCGAACGAGGTCTCCAAAGTTCAGGTGATGCTGGTCCAATATAAGAACGATGTGGAGGTTGCCGAGGCCCGTGTAATAACAAAGGCCGAGTATGTGAAGTGGTTGTCTCGGAGGGAGACCCTTGAGGAGATTCATGCCTGGGGGATCGATCTAGTGGCTGAAATCGAAGAGGAAAATAGGACGAGGCCAAAGAGAGATACCAGCCCGATGGTTTGGGCAGCGAGTCGGGCTTTGGTGAAGACTAGGCGGAAAATGCCTTAGTTTATTTTTTGTTTTCCCTTGTATATTGTGTTTTTGTTTTGGGGTCATTTCATAGTGCCTCTATAAATACCTTTTGGTACATATATAAAAGTTTTCTCTTCGGTTATACATTGTGTCCTTTTCTTTTCAGTACTTGCTTATGTTCAAGACTTATAACTTGTGTTTCAGTCTTCAAAATATGCCATCGTTGCCTTAGCATAGAATTTGACATAACTTAGACTGTCCGCTCCCCCGAACCCCGGATGAGGCATGGGTTAAGTAAAAACTCCGAGTTGCTTTGACTTCGGAGGATCCGATAAAAAATGAAGTCTTAGTTAAAATATCTGAACTTTTAACCGGATACGATTATTCTCTACCAAAGGTGGCTCTTTTCATGGCCGGGTCTGAAGTAATCTTTCATAGATTAAAAAACGTGTAAGGACCTTACTTTTTATGTATGGACTCAGACGTCTCCGAGCCGTTTAAGTTGGCCGTAGCCTTTTTGTGTTTGAGCCCTGCCTAGTAAGCTCGGTGCCTCTAGGAATTGGTAGCCCGGATTCCCCATCTTACTGTCGGGTAGTAGTCCCCAGTTCGAGGATGCCCGTAGGCATAAGGTTTTTGAACCCAATATTTATTTTAAGTAATTTAACAATAATATTTCTAGTGCTATGCGAACCGATGAAACATGGAAGGCAAAATTCTTTAATTACTTTGAACGTAGTGTAAATAATTGAAGGTACAAAAGCTATCTGCCATGGAGAGAATGAGCTATACGGGCATGGTTTGTTTGACCGTTTGACCCTTACAATTAATCCTAATATTCAAGCCTTGGATTTCAATATCGGATAGGAATGCCTTCTAAATTTTCGAACTTAGGACTTCTGTTCTTAACTCAGGGTGTTATGACCCCCTAGTATTCGAGACTAAATTTTCAGGGCTCGAATACTATTGATTTGATACAGGTGATCCAAAGTCCTTGGCCTTAGGACGGTCTTCAAACTAGGGTAGCACGTTTTACTGTTGCCTCGTTAAAAACCTTGCCGTAAAACCCACTTCGGGAAAAAAATCGGTCCAAGGAAAAAAGAGTGCAGTGTGTGCTTTCGGACCTAATCCTTAAGTTTGATTTTGACTGAGTACCTGCACGGTTTAGTTCATAGCGTAATAAAGTACAAAGAGCATTATGTTCATACCTTAGTAGCAATTTTGCTTTAAATGTGCCACATTCCAATTGTTGGGTAGTTATACCCCATTTCCGAATTCGAGCTGATATGAGTCTTTCCTCGTTATACCGACAACTCTATACAATCTTTCCCAGTTCAAGCCAGCTTCCCGTCATTCGGGTTCTTGGTATGCAGTGTAACTCTCTTTAGTACCATGTCCCCGATTTGGAAGTGTCGAAGGTTTGCCCTTCAGTTGTAATATCTCCCCGTGCATTGGTTTTGAGCCGCTAACTGGACTAGGGCGACTTCTCGCCTTTTGTTCGCTAATTATAAGCTTGTGTCCATGGCCTCGTCATTTGACGTCTCCATAGCATATTAGAACCTTAGGCTCGGTTCTCGTACGTCTACCGGAATCAAGCTTTCGCACCATAGACTAGAGTGAATGGTGTTTCACCGATGCTTGACTTCGAAGTCATTCGATATGCCTGTAAGACCTCCGGCAAAATTTCTTTCCATTTCCCTTTTGAATCGGTCAATCTATTCTTCTAGTTCTGGAGTATAGTTTTGTTCATTGATTACTCTTGATCATTCCCACTTGGGTGGTATGGTGTCGATAATATCTCTTTGATTTTGTGATCCTCAAAAAACTTATTAATCTTGCTGCCAATGAACTGCCTCCCATTATCACACGTGATCTCGGCCGATATCCTGAATCGGCATATTATATGATCCCATATGAAGTCAATGACCTCCTTTTCCCTAACTTTCTCGAACGCATGTGCTTCGACCCACTTGGTGAAATAATCGGTCATAAGTAAGATGTACTGCGCTTTGCTAGGTGCCCACGGCAAGGGACCAACAATGTCTATTCCCTATTTCATGAACGGACAGGGGAAAGGACCGGGTGAAGCATCTCCCCGATTGGCAGATCATCGGGGCGTGCCTATGGAATTCGTTACACTCTTGAACAAAGTCTTTTGCATCTTTTTCCATCTCGTTCCAGTAATAATTGGCTCTGATCAATTTCTGAACCAATGACTCTACCCCTGAATGGTTTCCGCAAGTACCCTCGTGTACTTCCCTCATCACGTAGTCGGTCTCCCCCCGGACCCAAGCACCTCGCCAATGGCCCGAAAAATGATCTACAGTATAATTTTCCACCAACCAAGCCAAACCTATCAGCCTTAGTTCGCAGAGCACTTGATTCTTTAGGATCCAATGGTAATCTCTCTTTCTGGAGGTAGTCTATGTATTTATTTCTCCAATCCCAAGTTAAGCTTGTTGAGTTTACCTTGGCGTGACCTTCCTCTACCACTGAGTTCATCAACTGCACTACTACTCTGGAATTGAATTCATCAGAGTCGACTGACGACCCTAGATTAGCCAGCGCGTTGGCCTTGTTATTTTGATCTCAGGGTACATGCTGTAGAGTCCATTCCTTAAATTGGTGTAATGTCACTTGCAACTAATCCAAGTATCTCCACATTCGGTCTTCTTTTGCTTCAAACGTCCCGTTAACTTGGTTAAAAAAGAGGAGAGAGTCACACTTGGCTTCGATCACTTCGACCCCCAGGCTCTTAGCTAGTTCTAGACCTGCAATCATAGCCTCATATTCGGCTTCATTGTTAGTCAATTTTACAGTTCTAATAGATTGCCTTATTACGTTACCCTTTAGGTAGTTTTAACACGATTCCCAACTCGGACCCTTTCGCGTTAGAAGCACCATTGTGAATAGGGTCAAAACCCCCGAGCTAGTCCCTGAGGCAAGCAGTAATTCTTTTCGACCTAGGGGATCAAGACCCGCGTAAAGTCAGCGATAAAGTCTGCCAAAATCTGAGATTTTCTAGCAGTTCGGGGTTTGTACTTGATATCGTACCCGCTAATCTCTACAACCCATTTGGCTAGTCAGCCTGAGAGCTCGGGTTTATGCATAACATTCCTTAGCGGGTATGAGGTCACGACACATATAGGGTGACACTGAAAGTACGACTTTGATTTTCAGATGCGCTCAATAAGGGGAGTGCTAATTTTTCTAAGTATGGATACCTTGTTTCGTCATCGCCTAGGGTTATACTAACATAATAAATAGGAAACGGTGTACCTTCTTTTTCCCAAACCAGGACACCACTTACCGCTACCTCGAAAACTGCCAAGTAGAGGTATAGCTGCTCGTTCGCCTTTGGGGTGTGCAACAAAGGGGCTTGATAGGTATCTTTGAGTTCTTCTAAAGCCTGCTGACATTTCGGGGTCCAAGAGAAGTCGTTCTTCTTCTTCTTGAGTAATGAGAAAAATCGGTGGCTTTTGTCGAATGACCTCAAAATAAACCGGCCCAATGGGCTATCTGTCTGGTGATATCTTCTATCGATTGTATATTGTCCGGGTTGATCTCTATTCCCCCGTTGAATGCCATAAAATCGAGGAACTTGCCCGAGCCGACACCGAAGGCACATTTCTCTAGATTCAACTTCATGTTGTATTTCCTCAGTATGTCGAAGGTTTCCTGCAAGTGCTTCAAATGGTCCTCTGCTCGCAGGGACTTAACTAACATATCGTCAATATTAACCTCCATTGATTTTCTTATTTGTTCTTCAAACATCCGGTTAACTAGTCGTTGATTTGTGGCACCGGCATTTTTTTAGCCCAAACGGCATTACATTGTAATAGTAGGGCCGAATTTAGTTATAAAATAAAATTTTTCTTTGTTGCCCGGGTCTATCTGAATTTGGTTGTACCCAGAATAGGCATCGAGAAAACTCAGTGTCTCGTGCCCGATTGTCGCATCAATTATTCGATCGATGTTAGGTAAAGGGAATGAATCCTTCGGGCATGCCTTATTTATGTCCTTATAATCTACACACATTCTAAGTTCCTTTTTAGGCATGACCACTACTTTAGCTAGCCAATCCCGATATTTAACTTCCCGAATGTAACCTATTTTTAGAAGTTTAGATACCTCATCTTTGATGAATGCGTGTTTGATCTCAGACTGCAGCCACCTCTTCTATTTGACCGGGTGAAATTTTAGATCCAAGCTTAATTGTGAGTTGTCACCTCCGGTGGAATTCCTGTCATATCTAAGTGGGACTAGTAATAACAATCGGCATTACCTTTAAGGAAATCAATAAGTTTTTTCCTGAGCTCGGGAGTTAACCTTGTGCCCAGGTATACCTTTTATCCGGTAGGTACTCGATAAATATGACCTCTTTTGATTCCTCGACTGTCGATTTGGTAGCATTAGTATCATCGGGTGCTATAAAGGATCTCGGGACACCGAAGTGTTCCTCCTCATTTGTTGTGTGTTCCTCCTATTTCCCCGGCCCAATCAGGGTCGGTACCGCTGATTGCTATTTGGTTTCTTTCTCTTCGACCAGTCCCATACTTTTTGATGTCGTGACTGTGGGCACGAGAATTACTTCTTCGACAGCGAACATCTCTTTGCGGCCGATTGTTCCCCATAGACCATTTTGATTCCACCTAGAGTGGAAAACTTCAATGCTTGATGTAAGATCGAAGGTACCGCTCTCATGCTGTGGACCCATGGCCTCCTTAACAAGGCATTGTATCTCATATCCCCCTCGATCACATAAAATTTTATTTCTTGGGTGGTCCGATAATGTTTACTAGTAGGGTTTTATTTCATCCTTTGTTGTCTCGCATACCATGTTGAACCCGTTCAATACTCGTATTGCCGGTACGATGTGGTCCAATAACCCCAACTATTCTACGACCCTCCATCATTTGAGCCGAGCTACCTGGATCAATTAACACATGCTTAACTCGAGATTTTTGATAAGTACGAATATTACCAGTGTATTGCTGTGAGTCTGGATGATGCCCTCGGCATCCTCGTTGCTGAACAAGATGGACCCCTCCGGGATGTAGTCCTTAGTGCGTTTTTCCCTTGTGATAGAAACTTTGGTGCATTTTATCATTGGCCCTTGTGGGGCATCCACTTCCCCAATGATCATGTTGATCACGTGTTGAGGCTCTTCCTGCGCAATTTGTTTGTTTGCATCCCTATTTTTGAAATGATTTTTGGCCCGCTCACTTATGAATTCCCAAAGATGCCCATCGTTGAGTAGTCGAGCCACTTCCTCCCTTAGCCGTGGACAATCTTTGGTCCTGTGAGCGTGAGTACCATGGTATTTACATACCAAGTTGTGATCCATCTGTGCGGGATCAGACTTAAGTGGCCTAAGCCATTTGGTCTCCTTGATGCGACTAATGGCTGACACTATACACACAACATTCACGTTGAAGTTATATTCCGATAGTCTCAGAGCCTCCCTACCCCCAAGTGATCTGTCGAAACTGTTTTTATTCATCAAACCCCAGTTGCTAGGTCCTTGGTCGCTTCTCCTGTCGTTCCTGGTTGGGTGGCGACCAGGTCCGTTTCCCCTTCCATCCGAGTCGTATGGCTGATACCAATCTCGGAACGGCCTTGGCACCTGTTCCATAATTCTTTTAGATTTGTCGTTCGCTCTATTAGGGTAAATAGAACCCAAGGGGCCCCCCAGCTAGTCGTCCTTGACTATGATCTTCGACTGATACCTGTTATGAACATCGGCCCAAGTAACCGCCAGGTACTCCACCAAGTTTTGCTTTAATTGTTGAGAAGTAATGGAACTTTGGGGGTTTAGCACTTGCGTGAGTGCCTGAACGGCTCAATCAATTGTGACCAGGGGCAGGTCCGTTCGCTCAATGTGGAACCTCGACATGAACTCCCTAAGCGTCTCGTTGTCTCTTTGCTTGACTTTGAAGAGGTCCAATTTCCTCGTCTCGACCTTGATTGGCTCTAGCATGGGCTTTAACGAAGGCATCTGCAACCATAGCAAATGAATCAATAGAGTTTGGAGGCAAGTAATGGTACCATATCATCACCCCTTAGGACAAGGTTTCCCCAAATTTCTTCAATAACACTGACTCGATCACGCCGTCTTCTAGGTCATTGTCTTTTATTGTGCACGTATAGGAGGTTACATGCTCGTTTGGATCTGTGGTCCTGTTATATTTAGGAATATCGGGCATTCAAACTTCGGAATTGGCTTCGGTGCCGCACTTGGGGGCAAAGGTCTCAGAATGAATTTTTTGGAATCAGGCCCTTTAAATATCGGAGGCGCTCCCGGGATTTGATCGGCCTCGAATTGTAAGTTTCCACCTTCTTGTCATTTACCTCTATCTTTTTCTCACCAGACTCCACCCGCTTTGTTAGCGCTTCGAGCATTTTCATCACCTCGAAAGTTTCTCCGGGTCTGAACTCATCCGGTTCGAGCATTTTCATCTGGTGAGTTTATTTTCCACTAATACAGATAGTTTTCCCACTTTTAGAATATTCTCAATTGAATATTTGGGAGGTGGAGTGTTTATTTGTGTGGGGGGGGGGGGATATTTGCCGTCTCTTCCCGAGATCATTATGATGTGTTGTAGAAGTTAAGAGACATGCACTCTTTCCATTTAATTCTCGAGACACATGTCTAATCGTGATTGGTTCTGAAGCTTGCAGTGGTTTTCAAGGCACAGACGACTCTGTCAACCTGAGATGATTGTTCCATAATGACGGTCTATGATGACGTATCTCTCCCTCATAAATACGAAATTTTACGTTCTCAAAAGATTCTCCTTCTTCTTTCTTTCGTCTTTGTCTTCTTCTTCAAACCTTTTCTGCAATTGTTCATTCCTACTTTTAACTTTCCTCTTTATTATCTCCAATGGCTTCCAAATCTTCGTCCCTTACTGCTTCTACTACTTCTCCTCGTCGTGCTATTATAGTCGATGATCTTCCTTCTACTATGGCTCCGGTAAAGAATAGAAGGAGGGGTAGAAGACGTCATAGTGTAGGTTCTATATAAAATAGAAATACTTTTTCTTCTAAAGAAAGTTCTTCAAAATCTGCTTCCTCTACTAAGGCGAGAACTTCTGCTACTCCTAAATCTTCTTCTTAAGGTAAAGCAAAAGATTCTACTGCACTCTTATATTTACATTCTATCAACAAATTATGTCTCGAACAGATGAAATTACTCAGCAGGGGAATGGACAAAGGGGATCGGGTCCAAGAAATTCACCTACATATTATCCTCAATCAAATGACAACTCACAGTAGGTCCGCTAATCGCAACATTGAGCAGCAAAATGAAGAACAATCAGGTTTTTAAGATGAGTTGAAGCAATTCATTGCTCAACAGATTGGTGAGGCATTGCAAGTTTTGCCAAAAAATGCACCAAATATAGTCCTAGTACCACTAATAGTGAGTACTACCACAGAAAATCCTAATTCAGGATAGGATAATTCAGGAAATAGAGAAAGGCCAAACAACACTGGAGCATGAGGGTCAGGTATGCCAAATAATTCTGATTTGCAAAATTTGGTTCAAACCTTACAGAAAAAACTCAAGGAACAAAATGAACGGATAGAACAAACTCTGGGTGTACCACTAGTAATTAAAGGTGTGGATATGGATAAGTATTTGTAATAGTCATGGAAATCTAGTGCAACACTGTTACCAATACTAAAATAATTCAAGATTCCAGATATTCCTAAGTATGATAGAACTTTTGATCCTCGCGATCACGTAACTGCATTTTGCACATGAGTTAAAGGAAATGATTTAACTAAGCAGGAGATAGAGTCAGTGCTAGTAAAAAAGTTCGGTGAAACCCTTACAAAAATGGCGCTAACATAGTGTTCACTTTTACCTGAAATATTTATTGATTCATTTGCTGAGCTTGCAGATTATTTATTAAAGCACATTTGGGAGCACAAAATATGAAGAAATGAATGGAGGACATAAAAACAATGCAGCAAGGAAGTATAGAATTACTCAGAGAGTTTGTAGATCGCTTCCAACGAGAAAGGATGTTGCTACCTCATGTACCTGATAATTGGGAAGCAATAGCTTTTGCAAGGAGCTTGAATGAGAGAAGTACGGAAGCTACGAGTAGGTTACTGGAAAGTTAATGAGAATTCCAACTGACTACTTGGAATGATGTTTATAATAGGTACAGTACGAAGCTTCCAATAAAGGAAGACATGGTGTTTCAGCCAAATGTGGAAGACAGGTTCGGGCCTAGAAGATCAAAGTTAAAATAAAGAAATGCAAAAAATATGTACGAGCCTTATGTGGGACCAGCGAAGCAAGATCGCATGCAAAAGCCAGAACATTTACAATGTGATCAAAGGTCAAGGCAGAATGAGGCAGATTCTTCTTCTCAATTTTAAAAGGAACAAGAAATGGCAAAGTATAACGACTAGAGTCCCAAACCAAAATTAGCAGATTACAATTTTAATGTAAGTACTTTAGAATTAGTAGCGCTATTAAGAGGTATGGGAGATAAGGTACGATGGCCAAGACAAATGAGTTCATACCCAAGCAAAAAAAGCCAGGAATTTTGGTGTGAATTTCACAAGATCAGTGACACCGAACAACGAATTGCAGGCTCTTACAAGGAAAAGTAGAAGGAGATGTAGACTACTTATTGAAGAAAGGTTACCTTATTGACTTATTTCATGAAAAGAGTAAACATGCTTACATGGAGAATAGAGAAGAACCACCGAAGCCTTTGTCACCTAAAAGGATCGTGAACGTCATAGCCGGAGGTGGAGAGGTCGATGGAGTAACATACATGGCGGCGAAGAGAACAACCAGATATCCGTGACCTACATAGAAAGCGTTCGTTAGGTCTTGGAGGGGGAGAGCATAACATTTGATGATAAAAATGCAGATGGCTTGTTCATACCCACAATAATGCATTGATAATTTCTCTACTTTTTTTATGATACTAACGTGAAGTGAGTTTTGATTGATCCAGGTAGCTCAGTAAATATTATACTACTACGAGTGGTTAGTGAAATGCAAGCAACATATTGCATAATTTCCAAGGCTCGATCTCTGTCCGGGTTCAACAATTCAAGTGTATTAACAAAGAGAGAAGTTAGATTGTCAAATTTCACAGAAGGGTGGTGAAAGACACCAAATTTCAAGTGGTGAAAGCTGATATAGCTTATAACATGATTCTAGGAAGACCATGGATTCACGAAATGGATGCAGTACCATCGACTTTACAACAAGTTATTAAATTTCCATCACAATAGGGAATTCGTCAGATCAAGGGAGATCATCGAGCAGTACGAGAAACAAATATTGTGGTTGTAGCAAGTGGTGCAACCAATGCAACCAAGGATGGAGAAGAGAAATACCAATTATAGTGCCAAGCTAAGGAGCACATCAAACTCTCAGTAACTGCAACATCATATACGGGAAACGAAGCTGAAAAAGATGCAAAACCTGATGTGATTCAGAATCGGAGGAAAATGATACTATCAAAACATCATCGGAGGAGCTAGAGGCTGTTATTTTAGTTTTCTACTAGCCCGAGAGAAAAGTTTACATTGGGACAAAGCTAAGCCCAGAGCTAAAACGTAAGTTAATTGAGTTTTGTGCGAGCTAACTCTAATTGTTTTTCTTGGTTGCATTCAAATATGAAAAGTATTCCACCAGAGTTAATGACTCACAAACTAGATGAAGATCCATTGACACGCCCTATTTTACACTAGTTAAGACAATATTCAACATAATGGTAATCCCGAGGTTCATGAAGATAAGGAGTCGCCACCTAATATTTAAGATATATTAGGGTACAATAAGTCGGATAAAGATCAATTCTTAATAGTCTACTAAATCAGTAAAATTCTAGGTAAGGGTTCAAATTATTCTAAGTGGAAGGTGTGAGACATCCCATAAAATCTATTTAAAGATAGTTCCTTAAACTCACTCTAAAAGATGGGGATAATTGTCTATTGTTCTAATTATTAGTGTAACAGAAAGTTAAAACCCAAATCATTAAAGAAGCTCGTATGTCATAAGTTGGTTAGAGAAATTAAAGAAGAGATAGTTGTCGAATTTACATGATGAGGACTTGATAGAACGTTATAACTAATAAAATGTAAGTGAGAATAAAAATATAAGAGAAGTTACCATCACGTATACCTTTATATTTAGAGGGATTAAATTAGGTTAAGTAAAATAAGTCTAATAAACTTAGAGCCCGTTTGGACATAAGAATTTTTTTCCTATTTTCCAAAAGAATTTTACTTTTTTCGAAATCAGCGTTTGTTCATAAAATTTTTAATTTTCACTTGAAGATGCATTTTGGAAATTTTCAAAAATTTGAAAAACTCCAAAAAGCCGTTTTTCAAAATTTTACTCAATTCACTCACAAAACTTCAAAAACAACCCACAATTATATTCATGTCCAAACACAATTCTAAATTTCAAATCCCATTTTCATGTGAAATTTTTTTTCACCCTATTTTGGAATTTTAGAATTCTTATGTCCAAACACCCACTTAGTTCTTTTACTTACTTGGGGTTCCTTTAAAAGGGGCAGAAATCTCTTTTGAGTATTGGGCCATAAATGTTTGGGCCAGTCAATTTTGAGATCCTATTTCTTTTTTGGGAAATTACCAGCTATGTCCATTTATAAGTTGCTCATTACAAAAATTGGCCAATTAAAATATTACTAATATTAGCCAAATTAGCCAATTAGTTATTTGTAGCAAAGAAATATCAAATTTTTGCTTTGTTTTGAGTGGGTGTTATTAGAATAGATTGGGCACAACTTAAGGAGCTTGAATCTCAGTTTTGGGATGATTTGGTGAAGTTTTGAGGTGGTTTGAATTGAAAATTCGAAGTAAAAGCTGAACATGAAAAAATTGATATGTGTATCACATTGTTTATCATTTGTGTATCACATATGTATCATATTTGTATCAATTGTGTATCACATGTATATCCATGTATACCTGTGTGTGTGATACATGCTTGATACATGTTTGATAATGTGTCGCAGAAGACTTTTTTTAACTCGATTTAATTACGAATTTTGATACAAAACCAGTCCAAATCACCTCCAATCTTCCTCAAATTTTGTTTATTGACTATCTATATATTTTCAATGAATTTCAACTATACCCATTGAAAAAGTTCATTTTTTGTTTTGATTTTTGGAATATTGTATAGATTTTTGTATTTCATCACCTTATTTGCTACCCCGTCCATGAAATTTCCTTTCCGTCTTGTATCTAATGTTGCTAATCACGCTTAAAAATATGAAAGGTGATTTTTGCATGTGATTCTTTGAGAGAAAGAACCCTATTATTTGGTTTTTCAATTTTTGTGGGCTAGTTTTGGTAAGTCTATGACTAATGGCTAGAGGTTAGTATGTTGAGATTTATTTGGGACATTTGTGTAAGTTACCCTTTCTTTTCCTTTTATTTTCTAAAAATAGCTAGGCAGGCTAGCCCATTTTGTCGTTTTGTCTTCCAAAGATTATTTGGACCTTGCTAGTTTACATTTTAAGTTGAAAATCCTTCTGCAAAATACTTTGTGTCACGACCCAAAATCCCAACCACACGACCGTGATAATGCTTAAAATGTTCTTGCTAGGCAAGTCAATACTAGCTAATCAGTTATTCAATTTAACAATTTAGAAGCAAATGATTAAGAATATAAGTCTGAAATACTTGTAATATGATAATCTGAAACCAATGCAGTATAGTCTAAACCCAAAAACTGGTGTTACAAGTACATGAGCTGCTAAAAGTACTACAAACAAGGTCTGACATAAAATACAATTGTCCGAAATGAAATAAACAATATAATAGGTAAGAAGGGGACTTCAGGGTCTGTGAACGCCGTGCAACTCTATCTCAAGTCTCCTAATAATGACAGTTCGAGCAAATCTCCACTAAGCACCGCTGGGACCAACACGTGAATCTGCACAAGAAGTGTAGAAGTGTAGTATGAGTACAATTGACCCCATGTACTTCGTAACTATCGAGCCTAACTTCGACGAAGTAGCGACAAGGCTATAACAAGGCGCTCACCATAAATATGTATGAGTATAAGTAGAAAACAAGAAATAGCAATTAACATGAAATCGGAACAAGAAATACACAATAGAGGGCCCCAGAATATCATCTATGCTCAATTTCACAATACAACTTGGAAATGGAACCAACAATCGAGAACAATCATAATATAACTTCTCTGTTGCGGTGCGCAACCCTACCTACTCATATATCCCACTACCGTTGCTTCGTGAAACCCGATCTCATATACGATATCAATACTGTTGCGGCATGCAACCCGATCCATATATCATATCAACACCGTTGCGGCATGCAACAAGATCTCATATATTGCAGCGACCCGACTGGTCGTTTGAGCTCTAGCGCTTTGTTCGTAAGTTTGAGGTCATGAGCAGCTTCACTTCAGGTATTATAACTTGCACGCGTGGCCAAAATTGAATTTCCGGAAGTTCGGAGTTGATTTGGAAAGAAAATTCTCATTTCGGGAGCTTTAAGTTGGAAGAATTGACTAAAATGTGATTTTTGAGTAAGCGACCTTGGAATCGGGATTTGAAGGTTCCAATAGGTTCGTATAATAATTTTAGACTTGGGCGTATGTCCGGATCGGGTTTGGATGACCCGGGAGCGTTTCAGCGCCTATTGTGGAAGTTAGTATTTTTGAAGAATTTTATAAATTTGGGTTGAAGTGCATTTCCATGTTATCGATATCCATTTGAGATTCTGAGTCTGGAATAGCTCCTTATGGTGATTCTGGTACTGGGAGCACATCCGGATGTGGATTTGGAAGTCCGTAGGTCATTTTTGGGTCATTTGGCGAATGTTAGAAATTTGAAGGTTCTTTTAGAAGTTTGACCGGGAGTGGACTTTTTGATATCGGGGTCGGATTTCGATTCTGGAAGTTGGAGTAGGTCCATATTTTCGAATGTGACTTTTGTGCAAAATTTGAGGTCAATCGGACGTGATTGGATAGGTTTCGGCATTAAATGTATAAGTTTGAAGTTCTAAAGTTCATTAAGCTTGAATTGAGGTGCGATTCATAACAGAGAGATACTGTTCACAAAATAAAAAAAATCAAATCAAAAAAATGAAGAATTCAACATTGTTTGATGTGATTTAAGGCCTCGAGCAAGTTTGTGTTATATTTTTAGACTTGTGTGGGTGTTTGGTTTGGAGCCTTGGGGGGCTCGAGTAAGTTTCGTATTGGCTTCGAAGTGTTTTGTTAAGAATTTGGAGTGCTGATTCTGGTATGATCGTGATTGCGATGTTTTGGTCGCAAATGCGACTACCACATTTGCGAGGTAGTCCTCGCATTTGCGAACCTGTGCTGCTGAGAGAAGGGAACGCATTTGCGAGACAGGTCGCTTTTGCGAAGCCTAAAGAGTTCGCATTTGCGAACTCTTTATCGCATTTGCGATGAAGGCCTGGTCTGTCAGGGGTGGCATTTGCGATGCTTTGTTCGCATTTGCCAACCCCCTGTCGCAAATGCGACATTTGCGACTGGAGCCAAGGGCTTTTTATTCTGAGACTTAGCTCATTTCCCTAATTTCCCACTTGGACTTAGGCGATTTTTGAGAGCATTTTGAGAAGGGTTCCATTATCATCAAGAGGTAAGTGATTTCTACTAGTTGTGAGTTAGATACAAGGTTTATATATGGATTTAGACATGAAAATTTATAGAAATTTGGGATTTTGAAGAAAAACCTAAAAATTGGTATTGTTAAATTTTTGACCGCGAATTTGGGCAAGGAATTGGAAATTAATTATATATTTGAGTTCGTGGGGTTATGGGTAATGTTTATCTTCAAAAAGTTTTGGAATCCGGGCACATGGGCTTGAGGGCGATTTTATCGACTTTTCGAGCGGAGTTGGGAATTGTTATAAATTGGACTATAATGAGTATTAGTATATATATTTATGGGTTTGCACATTTATTGACTAGTTTTGGAGCGTTGGTCATCGGTTTGAGTTGTTGGAAGGGCTTGGGAGCCAGTTATGGAATTTCGGAGCAACGTAAGTCTCTTTTCTAACCTTGTAAAAGAGAATTAACCCCATAGGTGAACTAAATTAATATGTGCTTCTATTCGTGGGGGCTTCCTACGCACGAGGTGACGAGAGTCCGCACGTAACTACTAGCTATGCCTATGTCCGGATAGTTTTAGGTTTACACCATGCCTTGTTAATATTGTTATTTGATTTATGTGTTATTATTTGCATTGAGAAGAATTGAGATTTAGTTGCTTATTAATTTTATTGGAAAGAGTTGAAATTGAGGAATTTGAGATTCTAAAAGTTTTCGTTTGAACTTCGTATTTTTGAAAAGATTGAGTAATATTATAATAATTTGAGAAATATATGTTCAACCGCATATATATTCTGCGAGCGGGGTAAATTTCCACTACTCTCATGGGAGCGGGACGTTCTCCTCGACAGGTTAAATAAATGCATCTATGGTTCGTGTCGTTCGACACTCGGCAGTGCATAGTTTATATTTATATGTTGGTTCGTGCCGTTCGACCCTCGGCAGTGCCCAATTTATATTTATTTGTTGGATCGGGCCATACGACCTCGGCATGATTTGCGCATAATTGCATTGGTTTCTTTGGAATTTATAATAATTGATATTGCTTCACTGGCCTGAGATATAAATTATTAAATGATGAAAAATAAATTTGGAAATTTCTTATTAATAAAAGGAATTGTTTACTTACTTCATGATATTGAGCTTACAAGCGTTCTATGTAATCCATGCTTAATTATATTAGTGGTATTTTATTTATAGCCCATAGTAAGTGTCGGAGTCGACCCCTCGTCACTACTTCTTCGAGGTTAGATTGGATACTTACTGGGTACACGTTGATTTATGCGCTCATACTACACTTGCTGCACATTTTATTGTACATGCACATATATGTTTAGTTGCCTTGTGGGCGCAGAGGCGTGGTTAATGCTGGGACTTAGGTGAGCTGCATTCCATGTCACGATCCGCAGTCAGCAGAGTCTCCTTCAGAGTTATTTTTGTCTTTCCTATCTAATTTGTATTCCAGACATATGCTGTATTCTATTTTATCTTCATAGTTGATGCACATGCACTTGTGACACCGGGTCTTGGGGTGATTTGGGGGTTGTTCAGTATTGAAATTGTTAAAATATTATTATTTACTCCGTAAATTTCATCTTTTACTATTAAATTGAAGGAAACCGTGAATTCAAATACTAAAATAAGTAATTAAGTTAATCAATTATTGTTGGCTTGCCTGACAGCGGTGTTAGGCGCTATCACGACCTTTAATAAATTTTGGATCGTGACATATACCATATCAATATCTGTTGCGACGTGCAACCTGATCCTAAATATAATAGTAAAACTACTAATAACTACGGCGTATCTCATAATGTACGTAAAAGGATCCAAAATGTATAGTTACTCTAAGGAAAAGCAATATAACAAGTCGAAATGAAATTGAAAGCAAGGGCAAATAGACAATTAGGAGCGTAGAACAAGTAATAGCTTCTACCTAGTAACATGTGGGGCGTATAACAAGCAAAAACGGACAATAAATAAAAATATGAATACATGGAACATGTAGAAAATAGAGGCATGTAGCAATGAAGACATGTATTTAATAAGTAAAGACATGTAACAATTAAGGCATAACACGGAAAAAAAAAGGCATGATATAATTGAAATACACATTTAAATAGTTCACCTCGCATGCTTAAACCCACGACAACGCATATACACTTGTCACATTGCATATACGTCGTTCCCATATATAAATCACGCGGTACATAGACCAATGAAGTCCTAATTTCCACAAGTCAAGGTTAATCAAGACACTTACCTCTTTCTGGAATCAAATCAACGATCAACCACTACTTTTTCTTTAGAACAAGTCTTCAAACTAACCGAATCTAGCGAAATATTATCCAAACAATCCAAAACAAGCTTTATAAACTTCCCACGAATGAGAAAAGTTCAATCTTTAACTAAGTTGAAAATATCAACAAAAGTCGAGCCCGGATCCACCTGGTCGAAATTCGAGATTCGGACCAAATCATAATTACCCATTCACCCCCAAGCCCGGCTATGTGATTTATTTTAAAATCCAACATTAATTCAAGGTCTAAATCTCAATTTTTTAAATTTTAAAATTCTACCCAAAACTCCTAATTTCTACTTTGAAAATCATAGATTTGATGATTAAATTCATGGAAAAGTAATTCATTTTAATGGAAAACTAGTTAAAGTTGCTTACCAATGAATTTGAGAAGAAAATTCTCTTCAACTATTGCCTCTAGAGAGTTTAGGATTGAAAAATAATGTAAAATAAGATAAGTCCTGATTTTCCAACTTTTTCCCAGCTGCCGGTATTGCAATTTCGAACTCTTGTTCGCATTTGCAATGTTCGCAAAACAGAACCACTGTTTGCAAAAGCGAACATCTTCCCAACTCCTTTGATATCGCATTTGCGACAAAATAGTTGCATTTGTAGTCCCTTACTCGCAAAAGTGAGATAGCCTTCCCAAATATGAGGCTGTCCATCCCAGCTTCCAGTCGCATTTGCGACCTTTCCATCGCAAAAGCGATGCCCCCCAGCTCGCATTTGCGGCATGCACTTCGCGTTTTTGAAGATCACAACCCCTCCCAGTTATCACATTTGCGAGCCCTACTTCGCAAAAGCGGGACTTGCAATTGCGAACAGGTCATCGCATTTGCGAGACTTGCAGACTGATGCACCAGATGTTTCCAACAGTGGTTCAATTCCTTCCAAAACACATTCAAAACTAACCCGAGCCCCTCGGGATTCAATCCGAATATTTACACAAGTGTAATAACATCATCAAACTCAGTCGTTATCTCAAATCATCAAAACAACATCAAATATCAAGAATCGATCGTCAAAATTCAAGAATTTCAAGTTTAAAACCAAATTTTTCATTCTTTCACATAATGCGCCGAAACACCCTCGGGTCACCTGCAACCCCAACCAAACATGCGTACGAGTCCAAAAATATCATACGAACCTACCGGAATCATCAAAACACCAAATTGAGATCATTTACCAAAAATGTTGATCGTAGTCTAACTCTAGCCTCATTTTAAGTAAAAAATCACATTTTTTTAAATTTCATATAATAGCTTTCCAAAAAATGACACGGGCCACACATGCAAGTCATAACTCATCAAATAAAGCTACGGGAGCTCTCTAAACATAGAAAATAGAGCTAGTACTCAAAGCGATCTATTAGATCGTCACACTTTGTGAGATGATTAGTGGTTAAGTTGATAAAAGTGTTATTAGACAATTTGAAACTATGAAGTGAATCAGAGAATTACAACGTTAATGCTGAAATTATCGAATTAAACTTGTAAAGACTCTAAGCCTGATTGATTCTAACTAGGTCCATACTTTTTTACTATACTAGTCTTAGGGTACGCGCTTTGCGCGTGTACCTATAACAATAAATATTTAATTTTTGAAAATTACGTAAATATTATTAAATAATGTGTTTGAGTTAAATATTGAAAAAGTATAAGTTCCTAAAATTAATGAATGTTAATCTCACTAAGCTAGCTCAAAAAAACAAAGAATATACTCCACATAAATTTTTATATACCTTATTATGATTTATGAGGAGTAAAATATCTTCTAAAAATTATTGTTATCTTTATTACCAAATACTATAAACAAATAAAACATAAAAAAGAAATTTTACCATAATTATTTAAAGATAAGAAAATAAATTAAGATTTTGAATCTTTTGATCTTTTAGAAATTTGTGAGTGATGAGGTAGAACTATAGCTCCTATAAAAATATCGATAAATAACAACATAAAGTTTTAAATAACTAATATTGAATTATAAAAAACAATGTAATACTATACTAAAATTATAGAAAGCTATCATTTAAAGAAAAATAATAATAATAACTTCTTTTGAATAGCTTTTATCTTATGTTACATCCTTAATGCTTCAAACTTAGGTCATAATTAAATTTTCACTCGATTTTAAAGTGCTAAATATTAGGAAAGTAACTAAAATTACATATTTGTCCAATGTGAAACTTATTTTAAAAGGGTAAAAAAGGCGAACGACATTTCGCTAAGGGCCTTCGTGCTTTTAATATAATATAGATAACAAATGAAAGTCCCTTGGTACGACCAAGGGTACTTCCGTAAATGTTAATTTTAAAATGGTGGTATTTTGGTAAAAATACTGACTTATAGATTTCCACGTGTCCAACTTTAAACACCACGTCTCTTTAGATTTTGCTCCACTTGCGTTCTTCTTTGTCATCAGAGAAGCCCCCCATTTCCAGTTCTCGCTTCATCGTTCTTCTGCTTTCTTCCCCCCCTCTTTATAGTGAGTTTTATTGTTCTTCTTCTTCCTCTTTGCGTATTATTTCTGATTGATTTTGTTTTTTTATCTTTTATGTTTTGGGAATTCTAAGAGCGACATAGTTTCTAATTAATTGCATACTATGAACAAATCAAGAAGACCTAATTAAGAAATATTCCGATGTTGGTTGTTGGTTCAGATGATCTGTTTTTGCATTATTAAATTTTTATGTTTCTCTTCACCGATCCTGAATGAATTTCTTTTTTATCAAGTCTTGAATAGACATTTTCATGACTTTTTGTTGGTCTTTCTTCATCTTCTCTGTACCGATTCTGCACATGCATGTGAATAATTGTGTAGCAGCCTCTGTGGGAGTACACACAGTGTTGTAGTCAAGGTGTTTGCTGATATGCCTGAAGGAACTTACCAATTGTTTATTTGCTATCGTTTTAACTTTTACATGTAGTTGATGATATATTTGCTTGCTGAAAGGATTTGTTTTTGAATTGGTACCTTTAGTTATATAATAACAACTTACAAGATTTCATCTAATATAACCTTCTTTGAATATTCCTTTGTTTCCTGAGCTATTCATGTGTTTCGATCCATTATTTTAAAATATATTTGTACATCTTGAAATTTTGGGTAATTCTTTGTTGAATTTCTGCATATATATTGGTCAGTTTGTCTAATTTGCTCATGTATGTTTTATGTTCCCACAATAAACGGTGCTACTATTTTCTTCAAATTATACTACTATTTTATATTTTGTTATTTCTGATGAGATTTCGACTAAGATTTATAGTCTGTCACTACATTGATATTTCTTTTAAAAGCTAATTTGATCTGATTTTTTCTTGAAGATTAATCTCAGCTGACTTTTTTAAGGGAAGATCAATGTCATCTTTGTTTTTCAAAGATAAATTTGAGTTGATTCTTCTTGGAGTTATATTATTCCGAGGAAATCACTTAAAATCTATTGATTCTCTTGTTCTTGCTGTTACGTGATTATAATCGTTTTCTAATTGTTTAGGCTTCCTCGAATTGAACCTTGTAAAAGCAACTGATTCTCTTCTTCTTCCTCGATCTATGACGATTTTGCAACCAGATTGCTCTTTTAATTTTAGGCGCACCTGTTTACATATTTTCCACGACTCATAACTACTGATATTATGTGAATTTTAATTTCTCAATACATGACATATTCGAATTTTTGTGATCCTTTTATTTGGAATATAATGATCACATAATTTTGATTTCATAGGCTTTCGAAAATAGAAGTCGCTCCAGGTGGTGGGAAAAGGGAGACTGCCTCGACTGTAAGATGTAATTTCTGCACTTTTTTATAGTTGTGCTTTATATTTCATGTTATGCTGTATAGATTGTCTACTCTACGAATAAATTAAATGCTAAGGTTATAAAATGTACACTTTATTTTTAAAGAAACTTTCTGAAATGCCTGAAAAATAGACGAAGCTCCGGTTGAATATTAGTCCCTTTTTGTTTCTGTTTCTATTAGTTTCTAAATTGTTAATTTTATGATTCAAAAACTATTTTTCAGGTATTAACTTCAAGTTTTTGACTAAAATTGTCCCTTATCTATGGAAGTAGGTTTATTTTTGTCCTTCAAATATAACCTAGAGCATCTTTAATCCCTTAACTTTGCTAAAGTGGAGCACCTTTAGTCTCACTAACAAAATCAAGTTAAAAACTAACGGAAGGGGCAAATTTTCTAACGGTGCTTTCCCTGAAGCTTTCTCAAATAATATGGCGGGTCATTTTTTTATATGGACAAACGATAATTTACTGCGCTCTCATGATTAATTTGGTAGTACTTCCTTCGGCCACACCCTTGCCTCTTAGAAATTCTTTACAAATCACAAACAACAATTGTTAACTTGACAGAACCACGCACCAAACAAATATTATCATTGTTCTTAGCTCACTGTCAACAAAAACATGCACTCCCCTCCGTTTCCAGTGACAACGTAGAGTATAAGAAAAACATATCGAAGTTGCGAAATGCACATTTGAAATCCGTAACAAGATGATGAGGGACAGAGAATCGTCCGACGAAGAAGAGGATCTAGAAAACTTGATCCAGCAAAATGAATGTGTAAATGATCATCCATCCCAAATCTCCACTTCGCTCCACATTCCAAATCGACGACTTCAAGGACCGATTTTCCTTTAATCGGCGTTTTAATTTCATCTTCAGTGAGTGGTATTTCTTAGATATTACTCTCCCAATTTAAGTACTCATTCTTTATTTCACTACCGACATCAAAAACCTATTTCAGACCACCGTTACTAACATTAAGTACGATGGTTCCATCAATTTCATGCGTGAGTCCGAACTGAATGTTGGTTCCATCAACAGTTACTCATTCTTTAATCTCTACATAACTGCTATTGCTAAAGGTCTATAGAACTGCTATTGATAAAGGTTAAATTAGTTTCACCTTGTCCTAAGAGATGAAGAAGGGAGAAGGAAAGAAAACGTGCCTCAGTCAAGGATATGGATAACACTGTTAGTTGAATTCTGCACATATGATAGTTTATTTTAAAAAAATATGTCTCGTACATTAATTGCTCCTTGGTTAAAAGGTGGGGGTGTCACTATTTTAAATTAATAAAATTACAGAACCCCTAGGGATATTATTTAAGAAGTTTCAAGGAAAGCACCAAAAATTTGCCCCTTCCATTAGTTTTTAACTTGATTCTGTTAGTGAGACTAAATGTGCTCCACTTAAGCAAAGTTAAAGGATTAAAGATGCTCTAGGTTATATTTGAAGGACAAAAATGAACCCACCCTCATAGATTAGGGACGATTTTAGTCAAAAACTCTATTAACTTCACTCGGAAGAGTGACATTGGCACTCAATTTGAAGTTTGAAATATTGACAAGAAGCTTATATTTTTGGCAGTCAAATGTGTGCTATCAGCTTTAATTTTTCACTTTGTAATGGTTGTGAATTTGCTGGTGAAGTTAAATGGCCTTCCATATTTTTTGTTGTTGTTTATTGTGTTGCATTTTTAATTGATGAGAAGTTTCTCTTTGTAATACTTCTTGGCTTTTTTGCAGCTTGAAGATGTGAGATTATTTTCATTGAGAAGTTCCATTGACATCACAGAGGTAAGCAATGTCCCCTTATTGAGGTTCCTTTATTATGGAGTTTGTACAACTTCGTGGTAGATGCTTGACATTCTTAGTACGATAAATTTCAGAAATGTCCATCTTTATCATAGTAAAGACCCTTCCATTTGAAGCATTTCTTGCCATTTTCTTCTGCTCATCGGAGAAATTCACCAATGATGAGTCCATTCCCGAGTTATAGGCATTTAATTTGTAGTACATTCTATCTAACTCTTAGTTACATAAGATGTGACAGTCTACATAGTCAACTATTCAGCTTTCCATGATGATCTCATTGTAAGAAATTGACTTTCTGACCATCAGCATGACAAATTTAATGTTTGAGGCAAGTACAAGGGGATTTGTGCACCCCAAGTAGAAGAATTATTCTATATAAAATTGAATAATTGCTCAGGAAGCAGGTCAGCCTGACTTTTTGATACACACGATGGGTAGAAGGGAAATGCAAGTGTTGAAATGTGAATTTGTGTAATTATCAGTTGGGTTTTCAATGGAGTCTACAAGATTCAAACTTTGTTCTTGTTGGTGGTTTGTTTGCATCAGTCTATGGTTTTTGGTGTTTCATCACCTAATAATCCGAATTCCCGGGACAAAAATGGTGGATTTAAGTTACCTTATTTTGATTTGTATATGAAGTATTTGTCATTCCCTGAGATTGTAGGCAATGAAGAGGAGGAAGAGGGGGTTGTGAAGAAGAAGAAAGGTGGGCTAAAGATTATTAAGGTGTCAACTCCTTCATTAAGGAGGTTACTTAGTGGTGCAATTACGGGGAGATATCTGGGGAGATATCTAGGACAATTGTAGCTCCACTGGAGACAATAAGAACACATTTGGTGGTTGAAAGTAGTGGAAATCTTCTACTGGGATATTCAATAATATTATAAATACTGAAGGATGGACTAGATTATTTAGGACTTAGGAGTAACTTGGTTAATGTGATTCGAGTTGCGCCTAGCACAGCTGTAAAGGTAAATTTTAAATCTTCCCCTCTTCTTTATTTATTTGTTTGGTACTCATTCATAACCTTGAGTTTGTGGCTTTTACTTTATCCTTTGAATCCTCGGTAAGTTCGAAATTTTGCTTTAATTTCAACATTAATACTAAGTAAATATATGGTCCTTGTTTCTCTATTGATGTTTAGGTTGAGGAAGAGAAGTTCCCCTTTTACGCCTCACCAATATTTCTTGATGTTAATGCTATTGCTTTTATTGTGGATCAGAGATTTAGCTTGGTATACTATGTTCTAATTCTAATGCTTGTTTTTCCTTGTATTTCAGTAAATACCAAGATGAAGCATGTGTTGTTAGCTGCAGCTCTTAAACTCCAGATTTTATCCAAAATCTTTTGATTAGTGGGACCACCAATATGAACTTAAACAATCCTGACTGTTTTGGTCTTTCTAGCAAGCTAAAGAATGTACTTGTACAACTTTGTTTCGTAAATATATAGACATGTATGATGTACTTTATGTTAATATTAAGCACATTATGTTAATATTTAGCTTCGTGATACTGTTTTTTATTTTTTCATAGTCTAACTAAACAACAAAGTTATTTTCTGCACTGCTATTTCGCACAAATGCCCGTGCAAAGCACGGGCACAGGCCATCTAGTACTAATATAATGAAAGGAAAGCACAGCATTCACTAAGATATTGTTAGCTAATACCAACACACAAATATAACAATAAAGGTTCAATAAAAGAGATAGTAAAGACACTAATATTTGGACTGATTGGAATTTAGGTCCAAGACTACATTAAACCAGCGAGATTAATGGAGGATGACAACGAGCCCATGAACAAAATGAGGCAGAGCAGCAACAACCCAATTATTTGAGCTAGGCCAGAGTTCGAAATGAACTCAGCAAGCCCAAGACAACTTCATTCAACATAAAACAGAAGGATAAAGATTAGTATCTATTCATTCTATGATTATAAAGTAGGGAAAAGGTCCAAAATTATCCCTCTACTATGGTATATTGTTTACTTTTGGCACCCGTTATATTTTTCGTCCAAATCTATCCCTATCGTTAACAAAGTCTGCATAATAGCCCCTAACCCTAACGGATCTATATCGTGGCAGCTGACCCCCTCAATTTTTTCCATATCAGCTGCCAGGTCAACAGGTCCCACCCAACACCTCTAATATTCTGCATTTGAATAGTTAGACTAAAAAAAGTTCCATTTCCCCGTACAATCTCCTTACCCCTCCCCCTAAAAAGTTCCATGATTTTTACCCATAACCCCGGACCCAATATTTCCCGAAACTTATTGAATTCTACAACCAAACACATGGCAGGTCACACACATTGCCGCCGTGTAAGGATTTGGAAGCAGAAGGTGGCGATGGAGGTAAAAAATATTTTCGCTTCGTCGACTCATCTGCGGCCGGTTCAAATCGGGGCAAAAGTCCAGTAAGAGTTGCTACAGCTCGTTCTAACATCTCTAGCAGCAGAATATCAAGAGTGTTCGCACTTAACAGGCCAGAATTTGGTCCTAGTAGTCAAGAAAGAAGGAATTCTCGCTCCATGAGAAGAAAAAGTGTCCGAGCTTCTGTAATACCAAACAGAAATCAAGAGATTAACTTGAGGAGGGAGTTACCAATCCAAACGAGGATGCTGCACTGGCATTGAGAATGCAGAGAGAGGAGTTCATGGAATTCTTTAGGATAGGAGTTCTGCTGATGAGCAGCACAGAAGCTTGCTCACTTTTGCCAAATACATAGATAACCCCTTAAAGGTGGACGATCTGAGTCTGTTTGGTTAGAAAATTTGTTTGTATCGATATATTTAAAGCAAAGATGAAGAAGCATTGAGGAGGAAGAAGAAACAACTTTTTTTGGTTTTTTTTTTAATTTGTTGATTTAGTAAATAAGTGTAATAAAAAAATATATTTTTGAATAGTGATATGACATGGAGAAAATTAAGGGGGCCAGCTACCACAGTGTAGATCCATTAGGGTTAGGGGCAATTATGCAAACTTTGTTAACGGTAGGGATAGATTTGGACGAAAAGTATAACGGTGGAAGAAGTAAACAATATACCATAGTAGAGGGACAATTTTGGACCTTTTACCTATAAAGTAAAGGCAGAATTATAATGCTTAGCTATCCTGCTTAAAGGAATTGAAGATAAATCAAACGACTGCTCGTAAATGATTTTTTCCAAAATATTAATAAGGATACAAATCCCTGATCGTTTGCCAGAACATGAATGCCAACGGATTTCCTTTAAGCCCCCCCGACACTTCAGAGTTCACAAGGATCTCATAGACCCCGAGCAGTGCTTGTGTCAGGGAAGGTCTATATGGGTCGAAATCTGACCACCAGATGGTTATCATGAAACGGGACGGCAAGAGGTCGACCCTGTCATGGTCATGCCCACGAGACGTAATGACAACGAGCATTACGGTCCCTGCTGGAGTCAAGCCGCTAGAAAGCTTATATTGCAAAATAAGCGTAATCTCTTGAGCAAGTAATGAATGATTCAGTCATGAGAACGCACGCCGGTCAAAGACCATTGGATAAAGGGGAAAATTGTTAGTATATATAGAGAGGAGGAGACCATTATAAAGGGGGATCTGGATACTACAGAGGGGACCATGATTACAGAACCAAATGGATCTCTCAGCTATCAACAACTTTCTTTCTTCTCCTTCCATGCTCTTACGATTATAGTGTAATCCCGTCATAAATGTAAGCTTATCATTTCTACTTGATATGCAATAATCATCTGAAGAAATATTAAATCTGTTTATTCTTCTACAACTTGTCTATCCAATATATCTACATCTAGAGTTAATTATGTTTGGCTAAGATTTACCCTCTCTTACCTACTAATGATTTACTCAAAGAATTTAACGATTTTTTGGTTAAACAATTTGGCGCTATCTGTGGGGATTTCTTAGCCAAATTTCTTAGTTTCCTTTAGATCTAGAACCGACAAAATGTCACTACCAAGCTATCATGGCCTCACCCTATCGACACAAACACCCACTCGAAAGAGCGGTAGTAGGTTTGGCGCGACGTATGCACGCTCAGAATAGGATCACGGTCATCTGGCATGACCACAACCTCATTCGACGTATTCACCCTATATATTGACCCGCACTCCCACCCCTTGAAAGAGGATAGCAGCTTGCTGGGCGGTCTTCTGAAAGAATGGGCACATCCTACCCTATTTTCACATTCCCCCACACACTGGATGGTATGTGAACGAAGTATGACATGTTTCTCTTGTTGTTGGCACAAATCGGACGAGATCGGGCAGGGACTCGATTTCACCCCCTCAGCGAGTGAGGCGGGCCCAACCCATGTGAAGCCTAGACGCTGGTAACGACGGAGCCGAACACAGCCGCCAAATCTAAAACCACCATCCGAGCACCAGGCGGAGCAAGTAACACCACAACATCACTCTCTCTCTCACTGACTCGTCAGGTCGAGGTAACAAAAAAATTCATTTTGGTTTATCTTCACTCCTTTGTTGGCTCAGACAGGAATGCGAGCACTCGCGTGGGCACGCAAACGAAGAAGCATTCCAACTAGAAACAATGGAAGGGAAACTACTACAAAACAATTGGAATGTCGCGCACCTCAAATACTTCGACTTCTGAAGAAGGACCCCCTCAAGTCGTACTCTTATTCCCTCGTCCGGGTTTTTTTTTCACTATTGGGTCGTCTTGGGGAGATTTCTAACGAAGGCGACAAAGGGAACGTCTTGAAGTTTAAGTATGATTCGTCATCCCGCCTGCCGACTGCTTCCCCAAGCCCAAAGATGAAGGGACTAGATACATGGAAACTCCTTCAGTATATGTATGAAACGAACATGTATGGCATTATCCAGTGAATGAAATAGAGCAACGTTTTGTGCTTTCCACCGCAGTATTCTCCAGTGCAAGCGAAATTAAGCAAACTGGGGCTCACCTAGGAAATGCATAGTATTCTCCAGTGCAAGCAAAATTAAGCAAACTGGGATTCACCCAGGAGACGCATAGTATTCTCCAATGCAAGTGAAGTTAAGCAAAACTAGGACTCACCCAAGGAACATCGAATATTCTCCAATAGCAACAAAACCGAATGCGTCGGGACCACCCCGATGTACGCACAAACAGAACAATGACCTATAAAGCTCCAAAATCTACAACAATAAGATAAAGGGTTAACATTTTGACCTTAGCTCGAAATAACACCCCTACGGCCAAAGGCCGTCGCTAAAAGGAGAATTCGACCTCGCTCGAAATATAGAGGGTTAACATTTCGACCTTAACTCGAAATAACACCCCTATGGCCAAAGACCGTCGCTAAAAGAAGAATTCGACCTCGTTCGAAATATAGAGGGTTAAAATTTCGACCTTAGGTCGAAAAAACACCCCTATGTCCAACGACCATCGCCAAAAGGAAGAATTCGACCTCGCTCGAAATATAGATGGTTATCATTTCGACCTTAACTCAAAATAACACCCCTACGGCCAAAGGTCATCGCTAAAAGAAGAATCCGACCTCACTCGAAATATAGAGGGTTAACATTTCGACCTTAGCTCGAAATAACACCCCTAAATCCAAAGGCCATTGCTATACCAAGAATTCGATCTCGCTCGAAATATAATGGGTTAGCATTTCGACCTTAGCTCGAGATAGCACCCGTACGTCCAACGGCCATCGCCAAAAGGAAGAATTCAACCTTGCTCGAATTCTGATGGGTCAACATTTCGGCCTTAGCTTGAAATAACACCCTTACGACCAACGGCCATCGACAAATGAGAAGTCAACTTCGTCCGAACGTGTGAGTCTGAAGCGACTTCGTTCGGACTCACGCGATGAGACCCTACTCTATTCGGTCAAGGTTGGATTCCAGAATCGAAAAATCAGGGACTCGTCACATAAAAATGCAAAGGTCCACGCCAAAATGAAAAGATGTAACAAACAAGGGGAAGGGAAAAAAATCAAAGGACATACAAAGGCGAAACAACTGTTTTATTTATATGTACGTGCTTAAAAATCGCACCTTACAAAGGGCAAAAACGGGCCCGAAACAAAAAAAAAAGAAAAAAAGAAGAATACTGGAGCAGAAGTAACTTTTCACTCAATGTCATCACCATCGTCCTCCCCATCATTGTCTTCAGGAAACTCCTCCTCAACATCAGCGTCCTCGCCGGCCTCTGGCATCACAGGGTCGTAGCCACAATTGACACGAGCCTCTCGTGCCTTCGCCCGGGCTTCTTCATAAGCAGCCTCAGAAACATTGCCCGCCTCCCACAAACCCTTGTATATGTCTCGTTGGGCCTCGATGTGGACCCAAAGCTCATGCACGTGACGAGGAATGACGGCAGAGGCAGATTCAACTTGAGCTAATAACTGCGCCCTCTCAGTCTCGAGCGCCACGACCCGGTCCCCTAGGCTCGAAGCCTCCTTATCAATTTCGTCAGTGCACTTTTCGAGCCTCGCCTCCCTTAGCGTGGCCGTTGCCCTCTCAGACTCCTGCTCAGATTGAAGGACGCGAATAGTTTCCTCCAACGCCGCCGCTCTTGCTAAAGCCGACGCCCGAGCATTCTAGGCATTCTCCAATTCGGCAACTTTCTCTCCAGTTCGGGTAACTTACCCATCCATTCTGCACTCAAGACTTCAACTCTGGCAGCACTCTGATCTAGTTCGACTTGTAATGACGACACCTTTGCCTGAAGATTCTCGCACTCAGCAGCAACCCCTTTTCTTAACTCGAGTTCTTCGTCCTTGGTACGAAGCAGCTCCTCAAGCTCACTACACCTGCGAATGAACTGCATAAGCTCCTGGTCCCGTTTTTCCAATTCCTCTCCAAGGGATCAGGTGCTAGTACCCACCCTAAGTCACTCATGAATCTCACGGCATCTATTACGATACCGACGATACTTTTCAAGAATTGTCAGGAAGATCTTGGCCCGAGTCTCAGCCCTGCGAGCACTCTCGATCTCCAGCATATAAGACTGAACAAAGAGAAGAATGTATTCGATAAGGTCCAAGATCAAGAATAATAATAACGAACAAAGAAAAATATACGAGGAGCTCACCCTTAGGCCCATCGCGGCCACTCCACGTGACAGTTCGGCATCGTTGACGTCCTGAAGATCCCCGCTTTCTACGACCGAGCATAGGAGATCAAACTGCGGCACAAAGTCCACTGTGTCTTGCAAAAAGGTTGAGGTCCGACGGAATTTCGAGTATCCGAGAGGGACCTCCCGCCGTAACCACGATTCAGGTAAAGCCTTCCTCGAACATCCTAACGTTGTCAGGATCAAGGTCAGATTCAGACTCGTAATCGTCGACCATGACACCTTTCCCCCTCTCCTTAGCCCAAGAGGAAGTGCGGGTCGGCCAGGATGACGAAGGGCCACCTAAGACAGTATTGGCGGCCTCGGGACTCTGTCTCCCAACGACTTTGATCTGTTCTCTCATAACTGGCGTAGACTCTACGACCGGGTTGACATCACCACCAACTTCGGGAATCGTCGAGGAAGGGTCGCCCCCCGATGATGTTTTGGTTTGAGGCGCCATTTCCATGGCCACCTGTCGTCTCTCCGACAGAGCCTCTCCACTGCCAGCACGGGATGACTCACCCATTGAGCGGATGGTAGAAACCGGAGTCTCAGGTCGAGGAACAGCCGCCGCGCTTGCAGCTCTGGCCGTAGGTGCAGGTTGGTTAGCGGCTCCCGATGCAGGCCGGATGACGACTCTCGGGTAGGATGGGCAGGGGGCGCCGGTTGATGGAACACTAGTGGAGGAGCTCTTGTCCTTCGTGTTCTCCCTATTAACAAAGAAAAATGTTCGTATAAAGATAGAATTGAACCATAAGGCGATTAGAACAGGACGATTTACCAGTGAGAGGTTTATGCCCATATTTCTCGTGGAAGGACGCCCACTCACGAATGCCCCTTGTATGGGGAAGAACTGCGCCCACCCACTCACGGATATCGTCAACTGGCGGTGGAGGTAATCTCTCGGCTACAAAAGTGAAAACAAGTCAGCAAAATCACCTAAAGGACGATCGGCAACCGCCTCGAAAGAAATCGCAAAATAAACAGAGGAAAACTTACGAGCGAAGTTACACGTCTCAGGGAACCCTACCGGATCCGTCATAAGGTGCCCTGTCTGAACATAAAAATAGCTTTCCCAGAAGCGACGATTAGCCTTATCGTCCATCTTCACCACTAAGCTCTTGGTTCCTCGATGGCGCATATGGATCATCGTGCTCCGAAGAAATTGAGGGGCAAAAATATAAAGCATGTGACCCAAAGTAATCCCTCGACCGGCAAGCTCTACATACTTGATGAGCATGAGGAAGAGTTTGTACGCGTACGGTGAGAGCTGAGCCGGGCGCACCTCGTAGAAGCGGCAGAAGTCTATCACTAGAGAGGGGAGAGGAAGCGTATATTCTACAGCAAAAGGATACGCGTAAAATGCGCAGTACCCCGGGCAAGCGGCAGAAGTCTATCTCTAGAGAGGGGAGAGGAAGCGTATATTCTACAGCAAAAGGATACGCGTAAATACGCAGTACCCCGGGCGATTCAAATGTACGATGTCCGGCCCCATCGCCGGTATCATGTCGATATGATTTGGGATCCCCCACTTAGCCTTGAGCACCCTAATCGCCGCTTCATCCATGGTGGAAGAAACAGGATCCGGTTCATCTCCGGCAAGGGTATTAAAATCAGTCCATAATTTCCCCGGACGGGGCAATATCTCAGCCACAGTCGGAAACCCCTCGACTTTCGTCACCTCCGTTCCCCCTCCATGAAGAGGTATATCATTTCCTGGAAGCGGAGCTTCAACGAATCTGTCAGTCTGGGAAGAGGTACCAGCCATTTATCAAGCTCGATCAGAATAAACAAAAGTGATGAAGAAATGGAGAGGGTGGTCACATCAAATTCTGACGAAAGCAGAAATATGAAATATGGATGGTGGAAGTCTGTGAAATTCCTTCAGGTTCGAAAAGCGTAACAATCGAATGGTGGGTTCCCCCATATATAGGAACATAAATACCATGAGCGGGAAACCCGAGAATTGCCATAAAGTTGAAAGGGCACGAGAAATGAGGCGGTGCCTAGGGAACGTGCGTCATAATGACCCATAACAGGCATCAATGGTATCCCGACTCGACGTAACGATCCATCTCCGAACGGATGTAACGGTTCGGTAAGTTCTTTTAAGCATCACATTGCCACCTCGCCATAAGAACCCCGTCATCGCATAATGATCAGATTTCTCTAAATTCTTGCACATAGGGTCCGCCCGTTGAGCTCGCCCAAAAGACGACCCCAACGAGCGTAGGGACTAACCATATGGGACGAAATCTGACCACCAAATGGTTATCATGAAATGTGACGGTAAGAGGCCGACCCTGTGATGGTCGTGCCCACGAGACGTAATGACGACGAGCATTACGGTCCCTACCGGAGTCAAGCCGCTAGAAAGCTTATATCGCAGAATAAGCGTAATCTCTTGAGCAAGTAATGAAGGATTCAGTCATGAGATCGCACGCCGGTCAAAGACCATTGGATAAAGGGAAAAATTATTAGTATATATAGAGAGGAGGAGACCATTATAAAGGGGGATCTGGCTACTACAGAGGGGACCATGACTACAGAACCAAATGGATCTCTCAGCTATCAACATCTTTCTTTCTTCTCCTTCCATGCTCTTACGATAATAGTATAATCTCGTTATAAATGTAAGCTTATCATTTCTACTTGATATGCAATAATCATCTGAAGAAATATTAAATCTATTTATTCTTCTCCAACTTGTCTATCCAATATATCTACATCTAGAGTTAATTATGTTTGGTTAAGATTTACCCTCTCCTACCTACTAATTGATTTACTCAAAGAATTTAACGATTTTTTGGCTAAACAAGGTCATCCTTAAAGATGGTCAACTTATGACAAGAAATCAGTGGGTTTGGCCCATTTTTCTCCAAAAGGATGTAAAACAGAAAACTGCACCAATAGCATGCTTCTCTATATAATAGGCTGTTATCTAATTCACACAATAAGCATATTGGGAAACTTCAAAATTTTAAGTTCAAACAGTCACAGGTTACCAAGTGGATATTCACATAAATCATGCAAAAAAACACTATACTTTCTAAAAATATAAACATTTAGGCTTGCTAAAACTTAGTCGAGTCTTAAGACAAGTCTACTGATATAAGAGAACAAGAATCAGACTAATACATTCGTTTGACTAATCAAAGCATAGAGATAGAATCCATTTGGAGCTTTCAAGTTCAATTATATAGTTCATGACCAATATTCCATTGATACATGGATAGTTAACTAAAGATCCATTCCCTAAGGTTGATCCATCTTGAAAGAGACAATTTGTTCCTATAGACATGCTCTCTATTTTCTTGAAGGTCCAACAGGTTGCATCAAAATTATATTCATGCTTCATAGATGACTTAAGTACTACACTGCTAGAAAATAATATGCTTAAACTCACATGGCTGGACCTTCCTAAATAGACTCTGATTAACCATTTATATCACAAAAATCCCAACAATTTCTTCATACATAACAAGCAGTTCTTAGAGTCATGAATCTGGTAAAGATTTAGGTAGATCCAAGATAATTATGCTGTAGTTACTCTAATCATACTTTGTAAGGAAGAAATAATCATACTCAATATAGAACTAGGTGCAGTTATCACATGAAATTGCATGATGCATAAATCTGTGGCAACAATGGGTCAAAATCTGCCCCAAAAGTATTTGGCATGATGGGGAATTAAAGAAGATGACGCGGTCGAGGTCGACTAGTAAACAGTAAGACTCGTAGCCGGACATTGAACAATGGTCGAGGTCGAGCATCAAGGACAGAGCACTAACTGCTAGTTTTGTAATAAGATATTAAAGAGAATATTCCATTGAATATTCTTTTTATTTGTACTATTAGGGTTGACTGGTGGTATGTTCCATATAAATAGAAAACGAGATAAGGGAAAAGGCATGTAATATGGATTTGATAAGAACACTTTTTGAGAAGAAGACTCTCTCTCTCTAGAAAAGATGAAAACATTCCCTTTCTAATAAGATTCTTCCTTCTATTATTCCATACTTTTCCATCAGATCCGAGAATAGTTCTAATATTCTAGGATTTGTCTGTCACTCATCACTGTCAAAAAGACGAATCATCCACCTCATTCAATATTGGATAATCTTTCTCCTTATTTACATTAATTCCATTTATTGTCATTTATTGAATGATATTCTCTTATTATTACTGAAACTTTTTGGAATAATAAATGAATACATCATTTAATCCCCTACCAACATTATCTTGCAATATTTGTGCTAACTAGTTATAAATCTAGAGATATTATCATTAACTTGGTTTAACCCCTTGTTACGTGAAATTAATTAGGTTAACCAAAGATTTATACTTTTTTGGTCAAACAATTTGGTGTCGTCTGTTGGGATTTCCTAATTAAATTTTTAGTTTCTTCTAGATCTATAACTATCATGAGTTGCTAAAAAAAACACAGAAAAGAACCCCTTTTTCCTTGTGCACATAGATCTGACATGACAGGTAATGGAGAACAAAGAATGAGGGTAGTGCCGACCTCACCACCAACCTTTTAAAACCATCAATGAGGTTTCTCAGATAGAAGGCGAAGACATAACGCCTAATGCCTCTCCCTGGCAAGGTGGGTCGCCTCACCCTCACGGCAATATTGCAACGTCCCACGGTAAAGGAGCTTCCACGTCCACGACGGAAGAGGTGCCACCAGCAGTGTAAAATTACTCGAGGCATGGCTGACAAACACGCTGACTAGCATCCTCGACAAGCCCGCCCATAAGGCAGCTAGAGAAAATGCAAAGACTTGCATTGCACCAACAATAGCCGAGCATCACGGCCCTCTCCCTCCAGTAACAGGTATCACTCACAATGTTAATAATGCAGGTGAAAACACCCTCACAACCATTATGAGAAGATGGATGAAATGGAAAATGAAAACGAAATGCTTTGGGACCAAATGAGAGAGCACCAAGAAAGAGTCGACAAAATACCAGGTTCCCCAAAACTCTTGCCGAAAAGAAATGCTGGTCGGTTCGTTGAACAACCCTACAGCGATGAAACTGCCTCCCATGCCATACCCAAGACCTTCAAGATGCCGCCTTATCTGAAAATATACGACGGTATGACCGACCCCGAAGATCATGTGATGCACTTTGCACTGCTGTAAAGGGCAATGATCTCGCCAAAGAACAAGTATCCATCTTGTTGAAAAAGTTCGAGACCCTCACTAGAGGAGAATTAACTTGGTATTCACAACTGCTCGCGTGCTCCATCGAAACATTTGAAGAGATGTTCGACAAGTTTGTAATGGCCCATGTTTGGGCAAAAAGGCGGAGGCAAGAGTGAACGATATATTTTCCATCAAACAATCGCCCGGAGAGGAATTTAGGGACTTTCCAATGTTTTAAAAGGCGGGGGCATGAGGCGAGGCATTTTACCTAACACGGGGCGAGGCGTAAGTCCCATGGATCTTTAATTTAGAATATATATATTTTAAAATACGAGAGAGGTTAACTTTCTAGTAGTTTAACAGTAAAGAATATTTGGTGCAAACAAAAGAATTTGGTCAGAGATACATTGGTATCATTGTTAAGAGCAAAAATGGCACTCATCTTCCACAAAAAGCAGAAATGCACAAAAACTATATCATCTCTCAAGTCTCAACAATAGCTTTGTTACTTCTAAAGAAAGGAAAAAAATAATTTTAACACTTTGGTTTTAGTATTTGCATATCGCTCCTTCTGGTGAGGCAAATCAATCTTTCTATAAGATTTATTGACTAAATAGGATTCATCTTTTATACAAGAGTCCATATTAGGTTGAAGATTCTGTAAAATATAGAAATAAACATACGCATTAGTTAAAAGGGAAAAAGATTAAGCTTGACAAAAGAGTAAACACTTATCATTCTTCTCTGTTTTAATCATTAGGTAGATTACCATAGTTCCTTTGTCCTTTCCTTAACAGTTGGTCATTATTTTTCAAGAAGAAAGCCAGAAACTATAAGTGCATGTTGATAATCGCACAATAAACATACAAAATGCAGAAATTTTTGAAATATGGTAACAGCAAGAAACAAAAACCAAAAGTAGCAAAAGACACCTGTTATAATTTTCGGAGTTAGAGTGATTAGTGAAGTAAAAAGCTCCAGGAGTTGAGGAGAAAGCTCAAGGTTCTATGGAGCATGACTGTGGAGTGTGGACGATTCTTCACCGCCGAACAAGGTTAGGGCTTTTTATTAATGGGGTGAGGACAGATTTGGGGTAAAACGAAAGAGGGTTTAAAAAATATTAGGGCAATTGTCAAAGTTATCCTTCAATTGGTTAAGTTCCATCAGGCGTGGGTCTTGGTTCTAAGGCGAGTCTTGCGCCTAAGCGTGCGCCTCATTTCTTGGGGCGTGCGCCCAAAGGATCTGCGCCTCTCATTAACGCCTAGATGCGTTTTATGTGCGCCCCGCCCCGATTCGCGCCCCGAGACTCGCCCCATCAACGCCCCTAAAAACACTGAGACTTCCTCGCTCGTTATAACCGAGTTAGGATGACCTTACCAAATGTATCAGAAGGCATGGTTGTAGCAGCTTTCCAAAATGGGCTGAACAGGAATGGCTCGGGGCGACTAGAAAATTATTAAGTCGGCTTATGAAATATCGTCCAACTACTTGGGATGAAATACACAACGCCTACTGTGCCGAGGTTCGTGCTGACGAAGACGACCTGAATGGGCCAGCCTATTCATTGACCTCGGTACAGACCGAATCCAGGAAGGATCGAAGAAACAATGCCAGGAGGGATCTTGCAGGTCCACGACCCAACAGAGAAAGGCATCAGCCGTATATCAGCAGCGTCATCATGCCCCCCTCCCGCCACGAAGAGGGCCCATCTAGGCGAAGGACAGGGACTCACCGGAAAGAGGGAGGTGTGCCCCCTTTATTATACCAACTTATGCCGGAAAGAGAGAGGTGTGCCCCCTCCTCGGGCGAAAATGGTCCTCCCTCGGTCGCTCAGCAACTCTTTGAGGTGTCCTTGGTGAAGCATGTTTACGACCTCCTGCCTTAGAGCGATGCAATACTCAGTTTTGTGACCTCGCTCTTGGTGGAACTCGGAGAGGGCGTTTGACTTTCTGGTGCTTGGGTCTGACCTCATCTTTTGCGGCCACTTCACTTTTGGTCCAAACTTCTCCAACGCATAGACTATTTCTGAAGGGGACACACAAAAATTGTGAGCGGATAATAAAGGGGGCACACCTCTCTCTTTCCGGTGAGTCCCTGTCCTTCGCCTAGATGGGCCCTCTTCGTGGCGGGAGGTGGGCATGATGACGCTGCTGATATACTGCTGATGCCTTTCTCTGTTGGGTCGTGGAGCCGCAAGATCCCTCCTGGAATTGTTTCTTCGATCCTTCCTGGATTCGGTCTGTACCGAGGTCAACGAATAGGCTGGCCCATTCAGGTCGTCTTCGTCAGCACGGACCTCGGCACAGTAGGCATTGTGTATTTCATCCTAAGTAGTTGGACGATATTTCATAAGCCGACTTAATAATTTTCTAGTCGCCCCGAGCCATTCCTGTTCAGCCCATTTTGGAAAGCTGCTACAACCGTTCTGATACATTTGGTAAGGTCATCCTTACTTGGTTAAAACGAGCGAGGAAGTCCCAGTGTTTTTAGGGGTTGACTCGCACCATTCGAATGATCATCGGGGCCAGCAACAACGCATCGATCAACAACATAAAATTCACCACAGCCCACAAACTCAAACGGTCAATCACTCATGAATGGTATGACAAACTCGAAGAACGTATCTTCTTGGATAAGTCGGATACCCATGGTTTGGTTTTCCCACACTATTATGCCCTTGTTATCACTTTACAAATATTAGATACAGATGTAAGACGCATTATGGTGGACGATGGGAGTGGCACGTGCATTATCCACCCTCGAGTACTTGCACAAATGAAACTCGAGGATAAGATAGTGCCACGCTGCATCACATTAACAGGTTTTGACAATGCAGTTGAACGAAGGTCTGGAGAAATCACACTCCCCATCCTGGCCGGTGGTGTCACTCTAGAAACCACATTCCACATCATGGACCAGGATACGGTGTACAACGCCATAATAGGACGAACCTAGATACGCGCCATGAGGGCCATCCCCTCCAGCTTATACCAAGTTATCAAATTTCCAACCCTGTGGGGAATATTCAGCATACGAGGAGAACAATGCACATTTCGAGAATGCTACCGCATCGCCCTGGATTGTATGACTACCCAACAAATGAAGGGAAAAGCAAAAGAGGCATAGTAATTAACAGGGTCGAGGTCGAGCTGTGATAAAAAAGATGACATCATCATAGATCCCGAAATAGTGGAGGCCATGGGATCAACCATAGAAGACCTCGACCCTGTCCAACTTGATGATAACAACCACAACAAGAAATCCTACATCGATTGCAAGCTTCAAGAACTAGGTAAATTCCGTAAATTCTTAACTGCTAACGCAATTTGCTTTTTTCCATGCATACATGCCAAGTATCCTAAAGGAGATCGCCACACACAAGTTGAACGTCGACCCGTTCCACCCCCTGGTAAGGCAGGTTAGGCGGAAGTTCAATTGTGTAATAGACGATGCAGTCCGTGAGGAGGTCAAAAAATTACTAGAAAATGGTTCCATCAAGGAATCAAAATACCCCCAATGGGTCGCCAATTTGGTTATGGTGAAAAAGAAAAATGGAAAGTGGCGGATGTGCGTGTACTTTACAGATTTAAACAAAGCATGCCCCACCGATTCATTCCCGCTACCTCATATTGACCAACTCATTGACGCAACGGCCGGGAATGAACTGCTGAGATTCTTAGATGCCTCCTTGGGTTACAATTAGATCCCTATGGAGAGGAGGACCAGGAGAAGACTACCTTCATCACCCACCACAGAACGTTCTACTACAGAGTTATGCCTTTCGGACTGAAAAATGCGGGGGCAACATACCAAAGGTTGGTGACCAAAATGTTCAAAGATCAACTCGGCAAGACCATGGAAGTCTATATAGACGATATGTTGGTCAAGTCCAAAAGGAAAGAAGATACCATCAACCAAGAATCAGTAACTGGCTGTAAACTAGACTTACAAAATACGACTTACATTTAAACTTAAATTGTAGCTAAAAATAAAAGTGAAAGAAGTTTACCTTGTTTTGAGCAACAAACCGGGGAGAAGAAACTGATTATCAAGGGTTCTCTTCCTCGAACTCAGCCAGAATCAGAAAGAAAACAGGGGAAGTAGGAGTCAGCGAGAAGTTAAATAAAAAAACCTAACTTTTGTGTACTAAATTGATGGGTATTCAGTTGGTTTCAATTTGTGGTTGGTAGAGCGATAACTCCTGCTATTAATAGCCGAAGATTTAGGGTCTTTTGGAATTTGAAACTTAGAGTTTTTGAGCTTGAATGAAGAATCAACGAATCTCGTGAAGACAGAAGGTAAAAGAGGGGAAAAGATTTATGTTCGATGATTGCTGACGAAGAAGAGAGTCGTCGGGGAAAAATCGGCCGGTTTTTCCCATGGACTTGAAGGACGAACCAGTGGTTTGAAGCTATGACCGTTGTGTTTTGCTAAGGTCATAGATTCTTGAAATCTTCAGCATTGAAGGCGGATCTTTGAGTTTTGACTCGATCTAGGACTGCATGTGAGCTAGCAAAGATTCTTTGATGGGGATATGGTTGTGGCAAAGAGGGGTAGAGTTATGGCAGTCAAGGTAGCACCTAGTGGTGCTAGCTCTTTGAAGGTGGAAGGGGTGAGAGGGAATGAGAGGAAGGGGAAAAGAATTAGCTAGATTCATAGATTGGGACATACGCATAAACCATCATTTATCTCACCGCATGCACATACCAATGAAATGCCACCCTTATGTCGCGGCATGTGCAACTTGCCACCCTTATACTCCAAGTGAAATGGCACCCTTATTTCCGCACAACAATAATCAACCCACAGTGCAATAATTATCACAACAATGCAAGATAAAATTTAGCATCAAGAGGCATATCCTCGTAACTCATCAATAAAGCGCACCAGGACATAATGACAATAAAAATGTGGGTAAATCATGACTATGGCTAATTTAGTTATAGAAACCAAGTTCAAGTAGTCATACAAAAGATCACATATGTATCACAGAATGTACAAGTCCCAACTAAAGCAAAACATAAGAACAAGTAGGTATGTGTGTTCATAACATACATGTTTATGCCTCTAAGGCAAGTATAGCATAAGTGTCAAGATTTGCTCAACATGTTCAAAATACGGTACGTATAGCGGCAACATATCTTCAGCATGGTTTATTATGCTCTCGTAGACAATTAATGGAATAATATATAGAGTCAAGTATGATACGCAACCAAGCAAAGCATAGAGTGAGCTAGAATCTACCCCCGAGCACGAATACCCATGGCACATGTATATACACTCCTTATATATACATCACCCCCACATTTAGCAAACAATATAAATTGGTAGCAAAATTTACCTCAACCAAAGCTAGGCAAGACACTTACCTCAAACAAGCTAAAATAATACTCTAAAAATGCTTTCTTGCGTGAGTCGACCTCCGAATAGCTCGAATCTAGCCAAAAGAACTCAATAACTTCAAATAGTGCCATAGGAATCAAACCGAAACGATAAAGGTCGAATCTTTAATCAAATACTCAAAGTCAACCAAAAAGTCAATCTGATCTCGCACCTTGGAACCCAACAAAACTCACAAATCCTGACAACTCATTCGAATACGAGTCCAACCATACAAGTTTCATCCAAATCCGACTCCGAATTGATATTCAAATCTCAAATTTCTACTTTAGAAAAGTTTTGCTAAAAACCTCATTCCTCATTTAGATTCATCAATCAAATGCTAAAATCAAGGATGGAATGATGAATAATAATCAAATCTGAGTCAAGAATACTTACCCCAATCCACGTGGTGAAAATTGCCTCAATCCGAGCTCCCAATCTCAAAATATGATAAAATGAGTTTGAAGTCCGAAATAGAATCTTATACAGCTGCTTCAGGAGTACCCTTCGCGATCATGGGACCAGCTTCGCTATCGCGAAGCATAAGGAGGAACATTGGAAAAAATACCCTACATGTTTGAGACACCAACCACGCGAACGCAATGAACCCAGCTGTCAACCACTTCACGAACTCGTCCCTGAAATTGCAACCGCGAAGGAAAAACCACCAGCTCCCACTCTCATCTGCGAATGCGACCAAGCTTCGCGAACGCGATTCACAAACCACCAAACCTCTGCCAACGCGACCTCCTAATCGCGAACGTGAAGAGGTAAAACACCCAGCTCAAACGTACACCCCATGATCGCGACAACACCTTCACGATTACGAAGAACATCTAAGGCATCAGAAACCAGTAGCTCCAAACATTGCTAACATAGTCCAAGACCACCCCAAATCAAACCCGAGGCTCCCGGGACCCTGTCCAATCACACCAACCAATCGCAAAACATAACCTGACCTACTCGAGGCCTCAATCACACAATATAACATCAAAACCATGAATTCAAGTCTAATGAACTATTTCAAATTTTCAAATTCCAAACTAACGCCGAACACGTCTAAACTACTCGAAATGACCCCAAATTTTGCACACAAGTTCCACATGACATAACAAACCTATTCTAACTCCCTAAACAACAACTCAAACTGATAACTTTGAAGTCAACTCTTGGTTAAATCTATGAACTTTCCAAACAATGTCAACTTTCTCCAAATAGAGCCAAAACCTTGTAGAAACATCCAAATACGAATCTGGCATACGCCTAAGTCTAAAATCACCATACGAACCTATCGGGACCATCAAAACGTGAATCTGAGACCGTTTACACAAAAGTCAAATCTTGGTTAACTCTTCAACTTTAAGCCTCCAAAAATGAAATTTCTCTTCCAAATCAATTTCAAATCTCTCGAACATCAAAACCAACCATACACGCAAGTCGTAATACATCAAATGAAGCTACTCAAGACCTCAAACTACAGAACAGAAGTCCAACACTCAAAACAACCAGCCATGTCGTTACATTTTCCTCTACTTAAACATGCGTTCGTCCTCGAACGTGCCAAGAGTCATTCCAACACCATCAAACCATTGCATAAACTCACCCTACATATAACCATGGGTGACCCTACATCACCTCAATCCATATAAACCTGTCAACACAACCTAACTGAAGCTTCTTTCTTCAACCTTAGTCCACAAACCTTGGGACCCAATCTCCAACATTCGAAATACATTATGAGACCCGATTCTCACATCTATACATTTTGTAAGTCTAAACAAGATGTATCCAGACATAACCATATCCTAAGATATACCAAATAACTCAGATACTCATAGCAATTACTTCTGACCACAATAGTTGATCATTAACAAACCCGGTACCGGTGACATACCTCATATAAAATAAAACCTTGTTCTGAACCTTCGTACAATGCCAAGGATGAAAGAGACATGTAGAAAATCATAACCACTCATCAGATCGACAAGTCGTGAGCTCTCTCCCCGACAAGAACCATTGCCAATCTCTAATCGGATTAACGACATACTAATCCAGATATACCTTATCCAAGTATGATTGCACTAATTCCAGGTCCAATGATCTCATATCACCTAGTACAAGCTATTCGATCGACAAGCCACACCTAAATCCACCTAGTTACATACCACACAATTTGTGCACCCAACATGTAACAACTCGAATATAACTAGAGATAGAAGGAGAGCCACATAAGAGAACTACCCAACAAGTTCAACAAATACCACTACAAAGAAAAATGCTATGAACCCATCTCACAAGGGAGAAGCAAAGCACCCGAATCAAGAACAAAGATCATATCTCAACACAACTCCTCTGCAGTGCGTAGCCTGGTCAAAACGTATCGATCTACACAGAATACCCATCGGGACATAATGTACACGATCAACAACCACATGTGTATCAATAGCAAACATGCAAATGCATGACCACAACCATAGAGAAACTGATAGAACCATATACCACTGATAGGAAAAACATGACTAAGGTGCAATAAGCAACTCAACATCCCAAGAGCCATCTCGCCACTAGGACTGAATAGAACCACATCACACATGTGAATAGCTAAGCAGTCTCACAACCCATCGTAGCATAAGAGGCAACACATGAAGCATACCAGAACATGAATAAGCTTAACTCTAGTCGCTAACACACCCTGAGCTATAGCTGTGCTGAGTAAACAAAACGCGATCCGATGTAGAATACACATCCTCATTTGGCCTACCAATGGACCCCCAAATCAATTCCAATCATCCAAAAATAGGTAAATAATCTTCCAAAAGTCTGTAGTAACCTATCCATAGCTCATACTGTTAGCTAACTAGCTTTTAGCACATCTTCACATTGCGCAACCAAGGAATAGTCTGCCTCATCCAGCCCCTAAACCTCGAGAATATATAAATCTTCATATCCGATCCTAACTCCACCACCTAAATAACTGACACTTCTCTCATACACAATCATCTTACTCACATAAATCTTCGGTGCCACATAGCAAAACTTGAACCTCAGCAGCCAAAAACCAGAAGATTATCATAATACCAGTCAAGCATCTGCAAGTCAAAACACACTACGTCTCCTAACATGCACACCCTTCAGGTGATACAAGGTAGTACTAACTTTCTCTAAACAAATGAAATCTCTCATGTTGTCTAGAAATCATGATCTTCCTTTAAAAAACCAAACTGCAACCTTGCCCATGAAATCTCAATCCCACACGCGCACCACCTCTATCATGCTATCATATGAAAAACACGAAGATCTCATTCTCAACTCTGAATCTCAAGTAGGATAGACATCACATCCATCGAAAACCTTCCACTAACTCAATCCCGTAGAACAAAATCACAACACATAACGGACTTCCAATTCCTGTGGAGCACATCAACCGCAAGTCATGGCCAAACCATCACAAATTCTTCGGAACCCATTTACACATAACCAAGCCTATTATAACTAAATCTCTCTAAATCAACCAAGTCATGTAGACTGGTAAAACCAAGAGTACCTCATCATAAAAAAAGGCCTTTGTCTCTTTGACCTTTCTAATACCATAATGTAGAATCAATAATGATATAGATATACCTCAAGTCTTGGCTCCATCCAATGCAATCCCCAAGTCTTATCGATACACAAATCTAAAAATCCTTAAATACCACATATGTGTCCTGAGCCTATTAGAACCGTCTCAAAAGTCATTCACCTTGCTCTAGTCCCCAATGTGCAGCTAGTACGCACTGAACAACCTGTGCTACACCAGCACATGAATATCCAAAAGAAGCAACCAAGCAATTCCTTTTACTTGCACACTAGGACTCCCAGTTGGTATGCCTACGCGCCTGAGTGACCACCCGATGTACCTATCTCTGTACCTACACAATTAATATAGAAGTGTAGTATCAATACATAAATCAACATGTACCTAGTAAGTATCTAGGCTAACCTCGAAAAAGTAGTGGCGATGGATCGACATCGACACTTACTAGTGGTTCAATAAAAAATGTACACAAAGGTAGATAGGTATGAAACATAACAAGTAGCAAAAACAAAAATATGAATAACATGATTCTCAATAGAAGAATAAATACGAAATTATGAAATACCAAAACTGCCTTGAACGAAACAAAGATAACCAATATCAGGTGCAATGTCAAATCTCAGGTCAAGAAAAATAATATATGCTCTGGCTCACTATCGAATATTACGCATGATTCTGTCGAGGCGAACAACCCAATTCCATAAGAATTGTGTTACATGATATTGCCAAGGTTGTACGACCTGATCCATAAGTGCATCACAAATACGGCCAAGGTGAATGGCTGCTCCCACAAGAATATTTCATGATACTGCCGAGGCAGGCCGATCTTATAAGAATAGAGAAACTTTCATCGGGTCACTAGCCCCACTCAGAAAGATACGTGCGACTTTAAAAATCACGAAACTACTGACCGAATAAGCACACATAAGGATATGAACACAAGGAAATCATAACTCTACTGATAATTAGGTATCCCACCAAAACTTAATGTGACAAGGCCCGGTCAACTACACAAATCTTAGTCTCTAGCTAGGTCATAAATTGAAGCATTTAAACAGATAAGAATAATTCAAGTAGTATAGTTAAAATATGTTGTGAGTCTAAGTCTACCCGGACATGATCAAGAATCTAGCATACGAACGGCCGCTCGTCACCTCGTACGTGTGTAGCTTCCATAGCACATAGAATGCCTACGGGGATAATTTTCCTCTTACAAGATTAGAAAAGAGACTTACATTGCTTCCAAATCAATACTCGGCTCCAACACTTTACTTACACCTCAAATTGATGCCGAGCAACCACAAAATAGCCAAATTAACGTGCAAACTAATCAAAATAGACTCAAGAACTCATAATTTAACTATTAGAATATATTCTCAGCCCCATTCCGAAAGTAAAGAAAAATCAACCCCTGGCCCACGCGCCCGGATTCTGAATATTTTTGAAGATAAACATTACTATAGTATCACGAACTCAAATATATAATTTATTCTCAATTTAATGCCCACATTCGTGGTCAAATCCCATTTTAACATATTCTAGGTTTTCCAACCAAAATCCCCATGTTAAAATCCACATATAATTTATATATTTAGCTCATTATAAGTAGGAGTCACTTACCTAGTGATGCTTGATGAAAATGGCTCTTCAAGAAACACCCAAATCGCTCAAGCCAAGAGAGAATGAGATAACATGAGCCTAAGTAATGAAATGAAACTTATAATCAACCTAGGTCCCCATCATCGCAATTGCGGAAGCACCCTCCCGATTGCAAAGACCACACTGTCACCTACCAGTGCTGCCTCTTCGCATTCACGGCCCACAGCCATGTCCACAAAGGCCACTGCCAGCCAGCCCTTCACGTTCGCAGTGTCCCTTGCTGCGTTTGCGAAGACCAAGTTCTGCCAGCTCCCTCATTCCTTTTCTTCTTCGCGTTTGTGTAGGCTCTTTCGCGTTTGCAAAGAGGAGCCAGGTCTTCCATCGCGTTTGCGAGGTCTACTTCACGTTCGCGAGGAGCAACAAGTTCCCCTCTTAATTCCTTCTTCCTGGCCATAGGACCTCATTTGCGATCGAGAAGCACACCAACTCCAACAATATTCTGCCAACATTGAACATGCTCCAGGTGGTTCGGAACTCACCCCAGCCACTCGAAACCCCATCCAATCAAACTAACAAGTCTAACAACATAACCCAGAAATACTCAAGGCCTCGAAACACATAAAATAACATCACAACCAAAAATCACATCCCAAACCAAATTAACCAATCTTCCAAACATATATCTTATTTCAACAAACTCTGAATGCAACAAATCTTATTTAGACAACTCGGGATGGAACCAAATTTCAGATACAATTCAAATATGAAAACACAAACCTATCCCTAGGACCGAAATACCCAATAGGATCCGATATTACCAAAGTCCACTCATAGTAAAACTTTGCGACTGTAGAACCTTCAAAATGCCAACTTCCAACATTAAGAGATGAGACGCTCTTGGATCACCCGAAACTCTTTCCTAACCTTTTCCTTCTCTTGATTTGCATCAGCCTTCGCCACTACTTGTTCAACAGTCAATAGTTTGAGATGCTACTCCAAAATTTCCTTCTCTTTAGCTAATACCTCTTTTTTCAATTGAGGGATCTCAAATTGTGCCTTCCAATTGTTAGCTTCCATGACTAATTCTTCAACTTGATGCTCATCCCAAGCCACCCTTCTCCTTAGCTCTGTACCCGTTAAATTGATCTATGAGAAATGGAAGGAAGTTAGATAAAGGAAACAGAAAGAAAGGAACAGAGGAAAGAAGTTATATCCTGAGTGCTGAATAAGTCACATCATTCACTAGGGTAATTGAAGAAGGTGACTATAATTTCTACCTTTCAGTTGGACCAATCAAAGGCTTTAACGAAATGGCAGCTCGGTCGGGTTTCTTCATAAGGTTGAAACCTTGAGGGACTTCAATTACCACTTGCTTCATCTTTCCTTTATTTGAAGTGCCAACGTCATTCTGAGTGGGAGTGACATGAGTTAGAGGTAGAGACACGGGAGGTTGATCGTCAACAACAAAATCAAGATCATGATATTCATCACCGTGACCTTCAAACCCTTGGGCACCGAGGTTGGTACCGAAGCTGGTTCAATAGTTTTGTCACGACCCAATTTCCCATCATAAGTTGTGATGGCGCCCAACGATGCCGCCAGGCAAGACAACAATAAATCATCATTATAATCAACCGCCGATAACACTTTTTAAATCAAGTAATAACTATAAATAAGTGAAAGTAGATATAGGTACCACGATAAAGTACCATCATCTTTACCAAGATACGAAATATGAACAAAATAATAAGCGGAATGTCATAACAACGATACAACCAAATTAACTGTCTAAAATTCCCCAAAATCTAGTGTCACAGTCCATGAGCATCTACCAGAATATACAAAACTACAACAACTATGATCTGAATAAAAGTCAACAGAATATAATGGATAATAAGGAAGGAGACTCGTGCGTTGCGGGCCAAAACATAGAAGGAAGCTCATCACTAAGTCTCCCAACAAGTGCGTCCACACGCCCGGGTGACCACTAGAAGTACCTGTGACCTATATCTGGTGCAAATGTAAAATATGTGCCAGGATACTCATATATGAACTCCCTATCAAAATATTATGCCTGATTATGCCTAGGCGAATGGTCCGATCGCATAAGAATTGTTCCACCCCATATTTTTGTACGTAAGAGTATGTCTTAAGTCAATTTATGTAAGCTCATAAATGAGATCATCTTTGAAAGTACATAAAGTAAGTTAATCATGTTACGATGGAGGTTACAAATATTTAAGATCATGAATACCAAGTACCAAGTGTCACGACCCAATTCCCAACCCGGCCGTGATGGCGCCTTTCGTGAAGACAAGGCCAGCCAGAACAAACGCAAACACCTCTTTTAAAGTAGTTAATTAACATTAACAATTCTAGCACATGCTTAACATAGTCAATAATGCGGAATCAGCGATGATAACAAGGGAAACCATCCCGACACAGCCCAAACCGGGGTGTCACAAGTCATGAGCATCTATAAGAACGTAATTACATTTACAAGTCTAGAAATACACTGAACAAGAATAATAAATAACATAGAAAGAAAACGGTGCTGCGAACGCCGGCAGTCACCCCGCTAAACTACTAAAGCTCTGCCTCCAAACAGCCAATACCCTCTACCGGGTGAATAAATACCTGCAACTGCACACGAGGTGCAGGGAGTAAAGTGAGTACTCCAACTCAGTGAGTAATAAAGGTAAATGACAACTGAGCAGTAAGAAATCACGTAAAGCAACCAACATGCTGTATAGAAACAGGGTACAATCCTTTGAGAAAAACAGTGAAGCTATGAAATCTTTAGAAATATATTGGCTCAGTTTAAATCTCTTTGAAAATGATCTTTTCAACAATTACGAAACAGTTTCAAAACAGTTAGTGCTGATAAGCATAGAAAAATCCGCCCTTCGGGCACAAATACCACAGTATCACAGGTAAAAAGGCAAATAAATATGCAAGATACGCACATAAAAGTTCGCCCCTCGGGCAACATCTCAACACAGTACCAGCCCCTCGGGCTCACTTTCAGAAACACTCTCAGGACAGTATCATATAGTAACCGCTGCGGCGTGCAGCCCGATCCACATCTCGCTGCGGCGTGCAGCCCGCTCCATTTATTTATCGTCGACGACGCTCACTGAGGGTGTGCAGACTCCGGGAGGGGCCCCTTACGGCCCAAGCGTAATATCAAGCCACCTCGTGGCATATAAAACAAGGCCTGAAAGCCTTCTCACATCACAGTCGAGGCCTGAAAGCCTCCTCACATAACACTCGAGGCCTGAAAGCCTCCTCACAATACATTCGAGGACTGAAAGCCTCCTCACAATACACTCGAGGCCTGAAAGCCTCCTCACAATACACTCGAGGCCTGAAAGCCTCCTCACATCACTCAACATACCCTCACATATTGCCCTCGGCCTCACTCAGTCCAGAAAACATCATAAGCCCCTCGGGCATCAATAAAAATAGTAGTGCTCAGCCCAAATAACAGTGGAAAATATCATTTAAGTCTCAAAGTTTAATTAAAACGGCTGAGTTTGTAAATCTGTATAATCAACAGGACTGAGTTCAAGTAGTATGTCAAATAGTTAGGAAACAGTGATAAAATCCCCGAAGGGTTAAAATAATTGGCACGAAGCCCAAATATGGCAATCATCCCAAATCATGATAATATCAAATAAGTTTCAGTCAAATACGCGACAAAATCAACAATCGGGACGGACCAAGTCACAATCCCCAACGGTGCTCTACCCCACGCTCGGTATCCGGCGTGCAAGTCACCTCACTATAGCACTAAGGTGTGCAAATTCGGGGTTTCAAACCCTCAGGATATCATTTACAATCATTACTCACCTGGAACCGGCAAAATCTCTAGCTCGCAATGCCTTTGCCCCTCAAATCGGCCTCCACGCGCGTCAAATCTAACCAAAACCACAACAAATACGTCACATTATGCTAAGGGAACAAAACCCACTCGAAAGCAATCAATAACGGGCACAAATCCCGAAATTACCAAAACCCGAGCCCCAGGCCCACTTCTCGAAACTCAGAAATTTTTACATAATTAGATTCCTCATCTCCCCACGAGCTCATACATATCAAGAATACCAAAATCGGACTTCAAATGACCCCTCAAATCCTCAATTTAAAATCTCAAAATCTCAAGCCCTAGTTCTTCCATTTTAGCTAAATTCCCATGAATTTCTAGGCCAATTTCACAATATAATCGTGTCTTAAGTTCAAAAAAATCTTACCTCCAATCAGTTCCCCTTGAATCCCTCTTCCATTAGCTCTCCCAAGCTCCAAAGTCGCTCAACAATGGAGGAAAATAACTTAGGCTCGCGGAGGAAGTGATTTAAAATATTCTGCCCAGTTCCAGATATTCCTTCTATGCGAACGCGAGGGCACTCTCGCGTTCGCGATGCACAAAAATACTTTGCCCCAAAATACCCTTCGCGAACACGTATGAAGACTCGCGAACGCGAAGCTCCTGCTGCTCCCACTACGCGAACGCGATACACAGAGACGCGAAGGCGATCAACAAAAATAGACGGGGCCCCAGGCCCTCCTACGCGAACGGGTATAACCACCGTGAACAAGAACTTCTCTCTCTGCGAACGCGATGTCAAAACGCGAATGCGGAGCACAAAAATTCCGGGCACCCATACTCCTTCTACGCGAACGCGAGCTCCTTCTCGCGATCACGAAGGCAAAACTGGGCCTGCACTGCTGCTGCATTTTTCTGCTATATTTTCCAACTGTAAACTCCCCGTTAGCATTTCGAAATCACCCCGAGGCCCCCGGGACCTCAACCAAAAGTGCCAACCCATCCTAAAACATCACCCAAACTCGTTCCAATCATCAGAACACATCAAACAACACTAAAATCATCAATTCTCATCGAATCCAAGCCTAAGTTCTTCAAAAACCTCCAAAACACGCATTTGATCAAAAACCCAACCAAACGACGTCCGAATGACCTGGAACTTTGCACACACATCACAAATGACATAACGAAGCTACAGAAACTCTCGGAATTCCATTCCGACCCTCGGATCAAAATCTCACCTATCAACCGGAAATCGCCAAAATACTAATTTCGCCAATTCAAGCCAAATTCCACACCGGACCTCCAAAATCAATTCCGATCACGCTCCTAAGTCATAAATCACCCGACGAAGCTAACCAAATCATAAAAACTTCAATCCGAGCTCGTATACACATAAGTCAACTCTTGGTCAAATACTTCAAATTCAAAGCTTTCAACTAAGACTACTCTTTTAAATTCATTTCGATTTTCCTGAAAACCAAAACCAACCATCCACATAAGTCATAATGCATAACACGGGGAAAGTCATGCCTGAGAACTGGCGATCAAAGTGCAAAAGCTCAAAATGACCGGTCGGGTCGTTACACCAAGAGGGTTGGAAGGCTTAGAAGCTAAACGAATTGAAGAAAATAAATTTCGTCGAAAGTCGACAAGTTGGGAATGTTTTAACATATACTTTTGGGGTGAGAATAGGGTGATTAAAATTATAAGGATATAATGTTATGAGTTATTGTAGTTGTATGATAGACGTGTGTTATGTTTTGAAGTCAAGCGAGTTGTGGATCAAAAGCTGGAAAAGGTCATCAGAAGTTACATTCATAAATGTGTTGAAACCTAGGTCAAATTTAGCTGAGATTTTATCCCAATATACTTGGAATTAGGGGATTATCTACCTACCAAATATAGATATACGAGTCTAGTTTCTAACACATTAAACCGTTCATCGATACGACATAAGAGTAGAGAGATATTTGCAGTTTCGCGAGACTGCGCAAAGTGCATAGGTGACAAGTAGGTGTGCCACTAAAGCTTTTTGAGAAATACATTTCGTGTGTTATATGAGGCCTATCTATCTATCTATCTATCTATCTATCTATCTATCTATCTATCTATCTATCTATCTATATATATATATATATATATATATATAT
>NW_017670430.1:68528-78647 GCF_001879085.1 Nicotiana attenuata
TACTTTGGACCAGTTCTCTCAGCAATTTCTTGAGAAGTTCCTTCCTATTATGAGTCGGGGTCGAATCTCACAGAGAACAATATGTAGGCGATTAGGAATGTAAGAGAATTATCACTTGTTATGTAATGCCAAACATTTAGAATTGTTTTGAGAAAATATTTATATCTAATAGCAAAAATTTAAACTCCTAGAAAGCAAGTAAAATGATCAATGGCTACAAGTATGGATGCACGGGGATTTACACACAAGTAACGATCCAATGTATTTCACGATTCAACAAATATGAGCTAGTTTATGTTGATTAACCTCGGGTAATAATTCTATATTAGCTTCTTCCAAAGACCAACAATACTTCCTAATTGAATTATCCCTAAATCAATTAAGAGATTAAGCACACCCGATTATAGCTACAAGTAGTTCAATCCTATCCCTAGGTAGAATCTATAAAATGAGGGTTAAAGCCTCAAGTTCTTGTTAATTAATCTTTCCCAACCCCAAATAATCTTTTCCAAAATTAATTCAAAGTTAATGGGCGAGTCCTAGGGTTAGCTAATCCCTTTGGAAACATTAAAGAACAAGAATAATTAAAGAAACAATAACTCACTTCATAAAAGACAAAAAATCATTCAATACATAAGCACAACAAGATATTTACTCCACACTTTAAACATGAATATTTCCATAAACAAGATACAAGTGTTGGAATAAAGACTAAACACTTAGATATACAATACAAAGCAAGGAAATGAAGAATTGAGCATAAATGAGTAAGAAATACTCAACCAAAAGCTTCAAATCTTCAAGATCAAAGTGTGCGTGCAAGAACCGTAGCTCCAAAACTTGTTCTCTCTAGTCTAAAGACTGAAAATTAAGCCAAAGATGTGCAAAAGATCTGCTAGGTCGTGTATTTATGGGTTTGGAATTGAGGAGATATGAATTTCCCAGTTTTCTTAGGTCTGAAGCCCGTTGACCACACCTGCGGAAGGATCCACGCAGGTGCAGACAGCCTAACACAGAAGTGGAAATTGATGAGAAGCACTGGTACCGCAGAAGTGGACTTGGACTCACAAATGCGCCACCGCAGATGCGGTCTTCAAGCGCAGGTGAGCTTCCGCAGATGCATTAATCATATCGCAAATGCGATTCCTGCCTTCCAGGCCTTCTTTCGCAAATGCGGCCATTTCCTCGCAGAAGTGAGGTCGCAGAAGCGGCCAGTGTTCCGCAAATGCGGAATCACTAAAGAGTTTTGCATTGTTTCAACTCTTTTTTGCTCAATTCCACTTCAATTGAATTCAACTCTCTTCATGGTATCATTTACTTGAAAATCTTACAATACACACCATAAACGACCTCATATTATAATTAAAGGACGCAAAATCTAAAGAAAAGAGACTAGAATGAGTGGTAAAATCACCACTCATCATCAACCTCCATGATCACGAAGCACATGCTGCCACGCCTAGAAAAGCTTCTTCGCAAATATGATAGGGGTCCTGCAAAAGCATGGTCAAAGTCCCCCCCTCTTTGCGAATGCTGCCAACACTTTCGCCAATGCGGCTGCCACTCCACGAATGCGAGGAGGAAAAAACCCCAACTCCCAAATCATTCATAGCGAACGCGGCACCACCCACGTAAACGCGATGAGCACCAGACAGTAGCAAAACATCCGATTCCTCAACTCATGGAAAATGATCTGAACCACCTGGAAACACAAACGAGCCCCCATGACCCCGTCCAATCATGCTTAAAAGTTCCAATACCTAATCCAAATTCGTCAAAACACAACGAATAACCTCAAAACCAAGAATCAACGATCAAAACACATGTTAAGCTTCTCTTTAAGTTTATCAAATTCCAAACTATAAACCAAGCGTCTGATAACCAATCCGGATTACAACAAAACTTTGCACACAAGTTCCAAATGACAAAACGAACCTATTCCAACTTCTAGAACCAAAATCTGAATCCAATACACTAGAAGTCAATCGTCGGTCAAACCTATGAACTCTCTAATCCTACCAATGGCCAACTTCTGGCAAATAGCACCAAAACCTCCTATGAACCTCCAATTCAAAATACGAACACACGCCAAAGTCCAAAATTACCATACGAATCTACTGGAACCATCAAAACACCAATCCAAGGTTGTTTATACGAAAGTCAAACCTTGGTTAACTCTTAGAACTTAAGTTTCCCAGAATGACACTAGGAGTTCCAAATTACTCCCCAGCCCTCTCGAAGACAAACCAACAATCCTCGCAAGTCACTAAATAACAAACACACGTATGAAAAGTATCAAATAGGGGAACAAGATTCAAATACAAAAAAACAATCAGCTAGATCATTATAGAATCGCACCCTAAAACAAACTAATTAACTTTCCAAACTTTCAACTATTTCCAACTAACTCCGAAAACAATGAATCGCACTTAAACAACTCGGAATGGAACCAAATTTCACACACAAGTACAATATGACAAGACCAACCTATCCCCAGCTTGGAATACCCAACGGGATCTGATATTACCAAAGTCCACTCCAAGTTAAACTTAACAAACCCTAAAAATATCAAAATACCAACTTCCAACAATAAGCGTTGAATTACTCCCAAATCATGCAAAATTCAATCTGAACATATGCCCAAGTCCAAAATCACTATACAAACCTATTAGAACCTTCAGATCCCGATTTCGAGGTCGTGTACTCAAAGTGTTGACCTAAGTCAAACTTGGCCACCTTAGGCCACTACAATGGAACTAAGTATTCCAAATTCAAACCTAACCCTTCCAAATACGAACCAACCAATCCCGCAAGTCATAAAATATTAAAAGCACATACAGTTTGTACCAAATAAGGGAACAAGATTGTAGAAAGCAAAATGACCGATCGGGTCATTTCAAGATTTTTCCTCCAAAATCACCATTAGAGTATCTTCTGGCTCGTCAACCAACTAAAAGGTACATTTTCCGAAGGTTGAACTTAGGAACAATGGTAAAATACTAGCATCTTTACCAAATAACAAAATATGAACAAAACATAAAGAAAAATCATATAATAGTAAATATAACCATAAAAATCTACTAAAAATTCCCAAAACCTGGTGTCACAAGTGCCAGTTAATAAAATATACAAAACTACTACAAAAATACAGGGGAAGGAGACTTCGGGTGCTGGGGGTCGAAGCATAGAAAGCATCTCACCACAAAGTCTCCGTTGGTACGCCTACGCGCCTGAGTGACCACCCGGTGTACTTGTCTTAGTACCTACACAATTAGTGCAGACGTGTAGTATGAGTACGTAAATCATCGTGTACCTAGTAAGTATCTAGGCTAATCTCGAAGAAGTAGTGGCGAGGGATCGACGTCAACACTTACTAGTGGTTCAATAAACTATGTACACAAAAGTAGATGGGTATAGAGCATAACAAGTAGCAAAAGAACAGAAATATGAACAATATTATTCTCAACAGAAGAATAAATACGAAATCATGAAATACCAAATACTTGTGACGGCCCCAATTTCTCACCTTAGGATGTGGTGATGGCACCTAGTCTCTAAGACTAGGTAAGCCTAACACATGCTGATTTAGTAACAGAATTGAACTATTTAGTCATTTATCATAAATCATTAAATGACATACATAGCCGCAAGTGACCAATAGTTGTACATTTTCCAAAACCGGTAGTACAGAGTCATAAGCATTACTAAACTACACTAGAATTTCTAAACACAATACTGTTTTGAATTACAATTTAATAGTAGCATAATTAAGTAAGATGGTGACTCTGAGGCCTACAAACGTCAAGCAGGTATACCTTGAAGTCTCCCGCCACGCAGACGTAACTCTCAACAACACAATTAGAATACCTGAATCCGCACAAAATGGTGCAGAAGCGTAGCATAAGTACACCACAACGATACCTAGTAAGTATCAAGCCTAATCTCGATAGAGTAGTGACGAGGCCAGGTCAAGATACCTACTAGACATAGAAACATGTTCAAGATATACATAAGCCAATAATGGAAAGAACATCAATGTAAGACCAACTGCGAAAAAATTATTGATTTACAACCAACAATGAAGTAATAGAAACATAAATGGCAGCAAGTAGTAAATCAGTAATAAAGAAACAACATAATCTGAACACTAATGAGATGTAAACGAACTCAAATAAGGGGAAAAATGAATGACAACTCAAATAATAAAATTGCTCCAAATGCATGGACTTATAACAACGATTACCCTGAGGCACCACACCTCCCAAACCACAATTGCCAAATATTACACATATGGCACCTCGTGCCCAAAATAACAATTACTTTCGCACAACAAAGACTAAGTGCTACCATATACTTTGCAACCGTGATAAATATTAATTTAGATGAATGAAAGACATATTAGACACCATAAAAACACAATAACAATCTTGAATAAGGTGAGGTGTCAAATGAAGTAATGAGTTTATTTTTGAAATCAAGTATAGTAAAATAATATACAATTTGTACGAAATAGAGTATAAGATGGTTTTAGTTTAGAAATCAATGAAATTGAGTAAAAGTATCATTTTTAAACAAAGTAAAACATAAGTTAAATTAACGAATTAAATATAGAATTTGTTAAAGAAAAATATGATAACAATTGTAAGTAAGGTAAACATTTGACAGGGCGATGAGTATAATTTGAGAACCCAATTATAGTGAAAGTGCGATAACTATATGGAATAATAAGGCATCGAGTGAGATAATGAGTTCTATATTAAGAGTCACATAGAATAAAGCGTGCTAATAATTCTTTTATTTAAACCATTATGTTACCAACAACTCAACATAATATGATATAGTGACTCCACGCAATTAAACTCACACTGACAATCGATTAACTAAGTTATAATGGAGGCACAAATTGGCATGTTAAAGCAACACAACAAATCACGTAGAATGCATGACTCACACAAGAAACCACAATCATTCCAACACCAAGATAACAACAAATAACCAAATACAATCAAAATATGGATGAATGACTGAAGGAAGAACAATAACCGTTCAAATCAACAAGCTGTTCCAACATGGAATGTTCAGTGAAAATCACAACCGAGGTATCGCCTCGTATTCACATTTCACAATTTCAATTGCAATCTTTCCTTATATCACTGCGAGCCTTACATTTAGTTTTGAAAATCATTTTTTCCTAAAATAACTACACGTGTTTTAGTCCAACTTATCTCACCGCGTGGCTTCAAGTAGTTCCCCTGCTAGAAACACGTGTATGAAGCCCACATTATCTCACTGCATGGGTATCAACCCCTAGACTTATACCACTACATGCATATCAATATCACAACACAATCACAGCTTGCATCAAGAGTGCCCATATGCCACAACTTGTCACAAAATATTTCAACAATAAATAGCCCATGGCTCAACAACAATGTGTACAAGAATTTCAACAATAACAAAATGAATGAGAATGCTCAGCAAGGAAAGGTATCTCAACAATTAACAACTTCGCCTCAATGTGATAACGGCTATTACAACTTCAACACCAATAACTCAACAACATGTGTCACACCCCCTTTTTCCCTCCCTTTTTGATGGGGAGAGTTCCGGGTTTCGACATTCACGGGGTGTAATGACTCATTTCCTTTTGGGAATTGGGTATTTGAAGAGTCGCCACCTAATGGATTACGGTGCGTTAGGGCACCTAGAGCAATTAACTCTTGGGTTGGTTTGCATTACCAGAGGTTAGGGTAAGGGCTCGAAGTAACCTCGAGGGGAAGGTGTTAGTCACCCCTCTTGGTCCATAACTGTGGGTCCCGACCGAACTTATATTCACAAATTAGTCCATATAAAATGGTTGAATCAAATAAGTTGCAAGTAAAGCACGTTGGGTAACTCAAGTAGTAAGACAAAAGATTAAATAAAGAGAATTTGGTAAGGAGGGGTCATAGGTTGGTTATGCTATAGGATCACCCCACGCAATGACTGGTAAACACTCCTCGATGAGGGGCTACACGTGATATTAGCGTGTAGTTATCATATCCCATGTCTACCCTTCCCATCCCCTTATTGGTCATGCAAAGCGAGTGTTTGGTCGATGATTCCTGTTACGTGCTGCTACCCGTCCTTTCTTAATGGTCCTGGAGGGAGGTAGGACCTCTACCTATATGTGGTTCTAGATGTACCCCTAAGATTTTAAAAGGCAAAAATTTTGAGGTGACAGTCAAAAGCATTTAGGACTTTCACACATAATGAGAATAATTAAGAGGCTCAAAGTTTCCTCCTCAAACAAACACATAAGCAGCACGACTCAAGCACAGTTAAGGTCCTTTATTAATCAATGTCCTAAAGCAGGATATCTAAGTGAATATGCAGAAACAGACAAACCCTTTTTAGACTCAGAAGTTACACCCTAGTAGTTGCCTAGGGACTCTTTTTAAAAGCCTGTTAGGATCAGAAAACATCGAGCGATAGGGACAGTTTCAGAGAATGCAGTTTTGAAAACGCCCTAAAAGCCTTGCCTATACGCATAATACTGATGTATATATTAATACGGAAACAAAAGAGGTTTTGAAATAAACATCCTTTAATACCTATTGGCATGATATCTAATGAGATTGAAGCAGTTTGAAAGAACTTGTTTCAGGAAATGCTTAATACTTAATAAAACCAATTCAGAAATGAACTAGGCGTGATCAAGTCGATTTCTTAGACTAAATTAACAGACATAATTGCGAGTAGAGCTCCCTATATGCATGATATCTAAGCGTAACACTGATTTTAACGATTTATAGGTGTGGAAACATACATAAATACTTGTTATGACTGAATCTGGATTAGGTCCTATAGGCATGGCATCTATTATTAAACTGATTTCAAGACATGATTGTTTGGAACCTATAAGCATGGTTTCTAAACATGACAGAATGTAAAACCTTATAGCCATGGTTTCTACTTGATGAGCAAACAAACTTAAAAGTGAAATCCTATGGACATGATTTCTATTAGGCAAAGCAATCAGATTAAAGAGTAAAATCCTATGAGCATGTTGTCTATTCAGAGCAAACAGACTTTAAAAGTAAAGTCCTAGGAGCAGGATTTCTACCCGTATTACCCAATAAAGTATGCATCTACCCACCATTTTTTACTAAATACCCCAATATCTGTTTACAAATTATTACAGACCAATGAATAAATTACATAAATAGAAATAGAAAATCAAGAATCTGTTCTATAGGGAGCCTTCAATTAGACCCAGATTTCCCAAAGCCTCCAATGGCCTCATATGCCTCAGTTCCATAGACAAATCAGAGTCTAGGTGCATCAAAGTTTCCTAAGGATCTCAAGGATCCCGGGCAGTGCTCACACATAGACTTAGTAACCAAATATTGAACAAGTGCAGTGTTGAAAGGCCAGCCTCAGTATGCCAGAGTTCAGAGGGTTCTCAAAAGGATCCCAAGGCAGTACACATACTAGAGGGGGCAGAACTTATTGACTAAGAGTAGAGTGAGAAGTGATGGACACAAATTGAAAAGGTTTTAGTAAGAAACTGTATTTAACAAAAAGTCTTTTTCTTTTGAAAATAATGTAGTAAAACAACAGAGACTTGTTTGAAGAGATGAACAGAAGTCAAAACACCTTAGGACAGGTTTCTACATATCTAGTTCATAGAACCAAGTAAATTCAGCAGTCACACACAGGGGTCAAGGGGTTTGGGATACATAGAACATTTGCCTGCAAACACATAACCCAGCAAAGGTCTAGGACTGGTTTGGACATGCTCAGAAACATCTGACACTGGCATAGTCACAAAACCGGACATGAAGAACACAACCATATAGAGGGGTGATAGGGATTTGGGAATTCATGGGATATAGGATGGTAAGTACACAACAAGTAAGAGATAAGACATGCTCAGAAACACATATAAAGGGGAATATACTGATCTAAAGGAAGGGGATGACATAATAACATGCTGATAATGTAACTCTTAACTACAAATTTCACAACAAAACAATAAGTAAAAGCAAACTAGAAACAAGAGGAACTGAAACAATAAGAGAATCATGTTGTTGTTGGAACTTTAAATTGAAACTAGGACATACCAGTGAAGAGGAGAGTAAGGAGAATGAAAGAACAAGAGAGCACAAATGGTTAGCCTTGCCTTGCAGCCGGCTAACTTAGAACAGTAGCAAATAGCACAAGAGAGAGCAGGGATTTTCTTAGTATGAGAGATAGTTTTGAATCCAAGTGTTCGTGTCTTGTGATAATGAAAGACTAGAGTATTTATAGCTTGAATACAAGTAGCAAATAAGGTAAGAATGATAGTAGCATGGTAATTAAGGAACTCATAATCAGTCAGTCAAAAAATCAAGGCAAGTACTTCCTTAAGTCAAGGGAATTAATTCAAACGGTAAGAACCAGTAGCATATAAGGCAAGAAAAATCAGTACATGACTAATAAGGAAAAAATCAAGGTTCAGTAAGCATAGGGTAGTCAATTAGGACTAAGTTCGGAAAACTCCAATTAAGGAAATGATTCAGTGAGAATAAAGTACCATAACAAATAAGGTAGGGGGATCCGTCAATTTAAACAGACAAGGTAGAATTTTAGGGTTTTAAAAGAAAATCATTCAATCAAACCATCAAATAAGGAAATCAGAATCAATCAAGAGAGAGTTATGATTCTATACTTCAACATATAAATAGAGAAGAACAAACAGACGTAGCAAACAGGCTAGGTCAGCAATATCGACAGAAAGAGGCAAGAGATGAACAATCAAGATGAATACAATCACATAGAGGTGATATAATTAGGCTAAGGACTCAGTAAACCTATTCGAAGCACGGTAACCACAGAAACTTAACAAGAATTGAGCAGTCATGCTAACACACAGAACCAAAACAAAGAAGATCTAAAAAATTTAGGGCTTTTAACATAGGAGATTTGGAAAAGCAGTAAGAACATAGAATCAGTCAAGATATGCAAGGATAGAAGTTTCAAACATAAAGAATCAGTTTAAACAAAGTGTATAAGAAGTCGAAAACCCTAGCTTTAGAAGAAAGTAAAACAACTCGCAATCGATGATTTTTTTGCAAAAGAAGTTTGAGAATAGTGTAAAACATAGAAAGAAACAGACTTAAATCGTAAAAAATAGCACAGATTTAAGAGCTACAAACGAAAGTTAGGGTTTCAAAGGAAACCCAAATAGAAACGGAAGAACCTGCTATAAACTTCAAAGATCGTAACAAATATGGTGTGATTTAGCCCAAAATCACACCGGAGAAGCCATGAACAACCGAAACAGCAACCCTAGATACAAGTCGGCATGGCCCAGGGCCCTTGAAGGCCTCAGAGATGATGAGAGAGGCGATGCAGGGACCATTGGAGGCTTGGGGTTGAAAGGTGGTCGCCGGAGAAGACCGGAGAGGGAGGCGGCGGTTGAAGAGGGATTAGGGAGAGCATCTGAAGGCGACGGGTATGGAAAAGTGATTAGGGTTAGGGGGTCGTTTAGAATAAAAAAGAAAAGAATGAATGAGGGCCGTTGATCTTTTAGATCAACGGCTAGGATCTGATGGGTTTTGGGTCGGGTAGGTGTAATTTGGGCCTGGGTCGGGTTTGGGCTGAGGTATTGGGCTTAATTTGGCTAAAATTGAAATCCAAATCTGGCTACAATTTAAATAGTCAATTTTCCCTATTTTAATTTATAACAAATACTAAGTAGTTTTTGGAAAATAATTTAATGTGCCAAGATGATTTAAAATATATAATTATCATTTTAAAAATATAGGGACCAATTTCACGCATATAAATTGTAATTATACATAAAAAGGCTAATATTGTAATTATATGCAATTTAGCTTGGAAAATACCAAATGCAATTATAAAAAATGCGTAAAAATATATCAACCATATTTTGGCATAAGTATAGAGATTAAATGAATAAATCATCATAACAATAATTTGAAAAATAATTATTCAGGATTTTATGAATAAAAGGGAAGAAAATAAATCAATTTAAATCCTTAAAATCATGGAAAAAATTATAAAAACCTTGTGCATGCTTATATATGCATATATATGCTATTTGAAGGTATTTATGCATATTTAATATATATA
>NW_017670430.1:79830-119595 GCF_001879085.1 Nicotiana attenuata
TCATGCAAATGTGGAGTCAGAGATTAGACTCATGCAAGTATGGAGTCAAGGATTAGACTCATGCAAATGTGGAGTTAGAGATTAGACTCATGCAAGTATGGAGTCAAGGATTAGACTCATGCAAATGTGGAGTTAGAGATTAGACTCATGCAAAGAGAGAATAGCAGATAAGGGTAGAGTATGTCTTAGCTGGGATATATTCAGTGTCTGATGGCCGGATGGATGGTGAATTTGCTTTGTGTATACATGTTTCGTGAATTTGCAAGTAAAGCACGTTGGGTAACTCAAGTAGTAAGATAAAGGTTTGAACAAAGGTTTAAATAAAGAAAGGATTTGGTAAGGAGGGGTCCTAGGTTGGTTATCCTATAGGATCACCCCACGCAATGTTCGGTAAACACTCCTCGATGAGGGGCTACACGTGACATTAGCGCGTAGTCATCATATCCCATGTCTACCCTTCCCATCCCCTTATTGGTCATGTAAAACGAGTGTTTGGTCGATGATTCCTATTGCGTGCTGCTACCCATCCCTTCTTAATGGTCCTGGAGGGAGTTAGGACCTCTACCTATAGGTGGTTCTAGACGTATCCCTAAGGTTTTAAAAGGCGAAAATTCTAAGGCGACAGTCAAAAGCATTTAGGACTTTCACACATAATGGGAACAATGAAGAGGCTCAGAGTTTCCTCCTCAAACAAACACATAAGCAGAACGACTCAAGCACAGTTAATGTCTTTTATTAATCAATGTCCTAAAGCAGGATATCTAAGTGAATATGCAGAAACAAACAAACCCTTTTTAGACTCAGAAGTTACACCCTAGTAGTTGCCTAGGGACTCTTTTTAAAAGCTTGTTAGGATTAGAAAACATCGAGCAATAGGGACAGTTTCAGAGAATGCAGTTTTGAAAACGCCCTAAAGGCCTTGCCTATACACAGAATACTGATGTCTATATTAATACGGAAACAAAACTGGTTTCGAAATAAACATCCTTTAATACCTATAGGCATGATATCTAATGAGATTGAGGCAGTTTAAAAGAACTTGTTTCAGGAAATGCTTAATACTTAATAAAACCAATTCAGAAACGAACTAGGCATAATCAAGTCGATTTATTAGACTAAATTAACAGACAGAATTGCGAGTAGAGCTCCCTATATGTATGATATCTAAGGGTCACACTGATTTTAACGATTTGTAGGTGTGGAAACATACATAAATACTTGTTATAACTAAATCTGGATTAGGTCCAATAGGCATGGCATCTAGGACTGGTTTGGACATGCTCAGAAATAGCTGACACTGGCATAGTCACAAAACCGGACATAAAGAACACAACCATATAGATGGGTGATAGGGATTTGGGAATTCATGGGATATAGGGTGGTAAGTACACAACAAGTAAGAGATAAGACATGCTCAGAAACACACATAAAGGGGAATATACTGATTTAAAGGAAGGGGAAGACATAATAACATACTGATAATGTAACTCTTACCTACAAATTTTACAGCAAAACCATAAATAAAAGCAAACTAGAAACAAGAGGAACTGAAACAATAAGAGAATCATGTTGTTGTTGGAACTTTAAGTTGAAACTAGGACATACCAGTGAAGAGGAGAGTAAGCAGAATGAAAGAACAAGAAAGCACAAATGGTTAGCCTTGGCTTGCAGCTGGCTAACTTAGAACAGTAGCAAATAGCATAAGAGAGAGCAGAGATTTTTTTAGTATAAAAGATAGTTTTGAACCCAAGTGTTCGTGTCTTGTGCTAATGAAAGACTAGAGTATTTATAGCTTGAAAACAGGTAGCAAATAAGTTAAGAATCATAGTAGCATGGTAATTAAGGAACTCAGAATCAGTCAGTCAAAAAATCAAGGCAAGTACTCCCTTAAGTCAAGGGAATTAATTCAAACTGTAAGAACCAGTAGCATATAAGGCAAGAAAAATCAGTACATGACTAATAAGGAAAGAATCAAGGTTCAGTAAGCATAGGGTAGTCAATTAGGACTAAGTTCGGAAAACTCCAATTAAGGAAATGATTCAGTGAGAATAAAGTACCACAACAAATAAGGTAGGGGGATCCGTCAATTTAAACATACAAGGTAGAATTTTAGGGTTTTAAAAGAAAATCATTCAATCAAACCATCAAATAAGGAAATCAGAATCAATCAAGAGAGAGTTATGATTCTATACTTCAACATATAAATAGAGAAGAACAAAATAATGTAGCAAACCGGCAAGGTAAGCAATATCGACAGAAAGAGGCAAGAGATGAACAATCAAGATGAATACAATCACACAGAGGTGATATAAGTAGGCTAAGGACTCAGTAAAACCTATTCGAAGCACGGTCACCATAGAAACTTAACAAGAATTGAGAAGTCATGCTAACACACAGAACCAAAACAAAGAAGATCTAAAAAAATTAGGGCTTTTAACATAGGGGAGTTGAAAAAGCAGTAAGAACATAGAATCAGTCAAGATATGCAAGGATAGAAGTTTCAAACATAAAGAATGAGTTTAAACAAAGTGTATAAGAAGTTCTGGAAACCCTAGCTTTAGAAGAAAGTAAAACAACTCGCAATCGATGATTTTTTTGCAAAAGAAGTTTGATAATAGTGTAAAACATAGAAAGAAACAGACTTGAATCGTCAAAAATAGCACAGATCTAAGAGCTACAAACAAAAGTTAGGGTTTCAAAGGAAACCCAAATAGAAATGGAAGAACCTGCTATAAACTTCAAAGATCGTAACAAATATGGTGTGATTTAGCCCAAAATCACACCGGAGAAGCCATGAACAACCAAAACAGCAACCCTAGATACAAGTCGGCATGGCCCAAGGCCCTTGAAGGCCTCAGAGATGATGAGCAAGGAGATGGAGGGACCATTGGAGGCTTGGGGTTGAAAGGTGGTCGCCGGAGAAGCTCGGAAAGGGAGGCGGCGGTTGAAGATGGATTAGGGTTTGGTTGAGAGAAGAGAGAGGACGAGAGCATCTGAAGGCGGCGGGTATAGAAAAGTGATTAGGGTTAGGGGGTTGTTGAGAATTAAAAAGGAAAGAATGAACGAGGGCCGTTGATATTTTAGATCAACAGCCACGATCTGATGTGTTTTGGGTCGGGTAGGTGTAATTAGGGCCAGGGTCGGGTATTTTAATCAAAAATTGGGCTGGGGTATTGGGCTTAATTTGGCTAAAATTGAAAGCCAAATCTGGCTACAATTTATATAGCCAATTCTCCCTATTTTAATTTATAATAAATAATAAGTAGTTTCTAGAAAATAATTTAATGTGCCAAGATGATTTATAATATATAATTATCATTTTAAAAATATAGGGACCAATTTCACGCATATAAAATGTAATTATACATAAAAGAGCTAATATTGCAATTATATGCAATTTAGCTTGAAAAATACCAAATGCAATTATAAAAAATGCATAAAAATATATATCAACCATATTTTGGCATATGTATAGAGATTAAATGAATAAGTCATCATAACAATAATTTGGGAAATAATTATTGGGGATTTTATGAATAAAAGAGAAGAAAATAAATCAATTTAAATCCTTAAAATCATGGGAAAAATTATAAAAACCTTGTGCATGCTTATATATGCATATATATGCTATTTGAAGGTATTTATGCATATTAAAAATATATAGGGAAAAATTGGGTATCAATAACATGATATTCCACGAAATAACAACTTCAATTAAAAGTTATTCAACAATTAAGAGGTAACAAGACAATAAGGAAGGGAATAACTTCAACTTAAGCATATAAGAGCCAAATAACAAGTAAGGGGTAGAACAAGTGCTAACAACGTCAAATAGAGCATGTAAGAGTAGATTAATAAAGAGAGATGTATCATGTTATGACAATTCAATTAAAGGCATGTAAAGAGTCTGGATAATCTAAACCGGTCAAATACGACATGTAGCCGTGTACCCAATCGTCACCTTGCGTACACGACTTTCACATAACATAAATAGCACAATCAACCCAAATCCTAAGGGGTAGTTTCCCCCACACAAAGTTAGACAAGATACTTACCTCAACTAGGCCAACTCAACCCTCCGAAATAGCTTTTCCCCTCAAATTCGCCTCCACACATCTCAAATCTAACCAAAAATGACTTAATAACATCAAACAATGCAAGAAAACCCAATTACAATAAATAAAGCTATGATCTTTACAATTCTCCCAAAAAGTCAATAAAAGTCAACACTGGGACCGCTATGGATTCTGAATTCAAGCTTACCCGACCGAAGCTCAAACCAATACAAGCTCACACGAACGAAAATCGACTTAATCATAGATGGATAGCTCAACCAATTCGCCAAAACATCGCTCTTGGGTGTTCATAACCCAAGAGTCCAACCCACACTAGTTGGGTCCCATATTTCCCGAAATACTCCTCCGAAACTCGCCAAATTCGGGTATGTTTTTCTCATACTATAGGAGAAAAAAAACTCAAAAGGAATTGGGAAATAAACGCCTCTAACTCATTGTTAATTTTTAAAATTTAGGACATAACCATAGGTCTTGATTTAAAGAATTTAATGGGTTTTCAATTAATATCATGGATTAAAGCTTAAACCAAGGGAATAAATCAAAGGGAAATACCTAGGTTATGGTCTAGACCTTACCCCATGAAAGAAACTTGAAGAACATCCTTGAATTCTCCCAAATCCAAACTTTCAAGATGAGAAAAAACTCCAACAACATTAATAGGCAAAAATACCCAATTGTTCTGCCTCGTTTCTTATGCCAAACAATCCTGAAACTCACTTTTGATGTCTCCAATGGATTCCTCATGAAAGTCCAGTCAAGTTAGGCTTTTGAATCACTCTATTTGACCTGATAATGAAGGAAATATATTGATTTCAATATTTGAAAATAGTGCAAATTTTTAAATACGAATTCAATGGCAATTTCGTAATTAATCTGGAAAAAATCTGGCAACCCAATTCTTAGTAAAATGACCATAAATTCCTCATACGATGTCAAAACTTAATGATTTCAGTTGCTATGTTCCAAAATTATGATTCAGATATAATGATTATGCCAAAACACGAATCGAAGGCTGTTTGCTCAATATGGTAATCTTTATGCTCAAATTGATGTCGAAATCGAAAACAATCACCATACAACCAAACTTATCCAAAACTCATCGGAATTTAACCAAACTTTGTGGACATGTTCAAAATCGTCATACAAACTTATTGGAATAATTGAAAACCGATTCTGATTCTGTTTACCCTAAAGTCAAACCTTGTCAACTCTTCCAACTTAAAGCTTCTAAAACGTGAATCATTCTTCCAACTCAATCCTCAACTGCTCGAAAACCGAAACCAACCATACACGCAAGTCATAATACATAATATCAAGGTACTCAAAGTTCAAACAACCGAATGGAACGCTAAGTCTCAAAACGACCGGTCGGATCGTTACAGTACTGCCTTGAACGAAACAAAGATAACCAATATCAGGTGCAGCATCACATCTCAGGTCAGGAAAACTAATATATGCTCTAACTCACTGTCAAAAATTACGCGTGATTCTATCGAGGTAAAAGGCCCTATCCCATAAGAATGGTGTTACATGATATCGTCGAGGTTGCATGACTTGATCCATAAGTGTATCACAAATACGATCAAGGTGAATAGCCGCTCCTACAAGAATATTTCATATGTCGAGGATGCTCGATCTTATAAGAGTAGAGAAACTTTCATCGGTTCGCTAGCCCGACTCACAAAGATACGTGTGAGTTTAAGAAATCACGGAACTACAAAACTAATAAGCACACATAAGGATATGAAAAAAAGGAAAGCATAACTCTACCGATAATCAGGTATCCCACCAAAACATAATGTGACAAGGCCCAGTCAACAACACAAATCCTAGTCTCAAGCTAAGTCATAAAATAAAGCATTTAAACAAACAAGAATAACTCAAGAAGTACAGTTTAAAAACATGGTGTGAGTCTAAGTCTACCCGTACATGATCAAGAATCTAGCATACGCACGGACGCTAGTCACCTCGTACGTGTGTAGCTTCCATAGCACGTAGCCTAGAGCAAATAGAACGCCTACGAGGTTAATTTTTCTCTTACAAGACAAGAAAATAGATTTACATTGCTTCCAAATCCAATACTCGGCTCCAACACATTACTTACACCTCAAATCGATGCCGAGAAACTCAAAACTAGCCAAAGGAACGTGAAAACTAATCAAAATCTACTCAAGAACTCATAATTTAACTATTAGAATCAATTCTCAACCCCACTCAGAAAGTCAATAAACCTCGGGTCAAATCCCGTTTTAACATATTCTAGGGTTTCCAACCAAAATCCCATAATTTCTACTAATTTTCATGTTAAATTTACACATAATTCATATATTTAGCTCACAATAAGTAAAAGTCACTTATCTAGTGAGGCTTGATGAAAATGGCTCTTCAAAAAGCCCCCAAATCTCCCAAGCCAAGAGAGAATGAGATAAAATGAGCCTAAATAACGAATGAAACGTATAATCTGCGTAGATCCCCTTCATCGCGATCATGGAAGCACCCTCGTGATTGCAAAGACCACGTTGGCCCCTGCCTAGTAATGCCTCTTGGCATTCTCAATACCCCAGTCGTGTTCATAAAGGCAACTGCTAGCCAGCCCTTTACATTCGCGGTATCCCCTATCGCGTTTGCGAAGACCAAGTATTGTTAGCTCCCTCTTTCCTTTTTTTCTTCGCGTTTATGTAGGCTTCTTCGCATTCGCTAAGAGGACCCAGGTCCTCCATTGTGTTCGTGGGGTCTACTTCACGTTTGCTAATAGAAATAGGTGCCCCCTCCAAATTCCTTCTCCGCGACCACGAGACCTTATTCGCGATCGCAAAGCACACAAACACCAACAATATTCTTCCAACAATGAACATGCTCCGGGTGGTTCGGAACTTACCTGAGCCACTCGGGACCCTGTCTGATCAAATCAACAAGTCTGAAAACATAACCCAAAACTACTCGAGGCCTCAAAACATATAAAATAATGTCACAACCAAGAATCACACCCCAAACCAAATTAATCAATCCCCCAAACTTCAATTTGTTCAACAAACTTTAAATGCAATAAATCATACTTAGACAACTCGGGATGGAACCAAATTTCACATACAATTCCAATATGAAAACACAAACCTATCCCCAAGGCCGAATACCCATTGGGATCCGATATCACCAAAGTCTTCTCCAAGTAGAACATAGCGAACTGTTCAACTTTCAAAATGCCAACTTCTAACACTAAGCGCCGGGACGCTCTTGGATCACCCCGAAACTCTATCCGAACATACCCCAAAGTCCAAAATACCCTATGAACCTATTTGAACCTTCAAATCCCTATTCCAAGGTAGTTTACTCGAAATGTTGACTTAAGTTAGACTTGTCCACCTTAGGCCACTACTATTGAACTAAGTTCTCTGAATTCAACCTGAACCCTTCCGAAACCAAACCAATCATCCCCATAAATCATAAATAAGAAAAAACACATATGAGAAGTCTTAAATAGGGGAATGAGGTTCAAGAAAGCAAAACAATCAATCGGATCGTTACATGCTCCACCTCTTAAACAAAAAGTTCATCCTCGAACGGGTTTAGAGTCATACCTGAAATTCCAAATTAGTGTGGATATCTACTCCGCATGTCCTTCTTGGTATCCCAAGTCGCCTCCTTGACTGACTGACCTCTCCACTAAAACCTTCACAGCTGAAATCTCCTTATACCTCAACCTGCGAACCTAACCTATCAACAATGGAAACTTGCTCCTTTTCATAACTCAAGCTCTTATCCATCTGAATTGTGCTATAATCCAACACATGGGACTTGTCAGCATGGTACTTCCGGAGCATAGACACGTGGAATACCATATGAACCCCCTATAGGCTAGGAGGCACGACAAGTCTGTATGCAGCCTCACAAACTCAATCCAAAACCTCGAACAGACCGATGAAACTTAGACTCAACTTACCTCTTCTCCCAAATCTCACGATACTCTTCATCAGTGGGACTTTCAAAAGTACCTTCTCGCCCACCATAAATGACAAATCACGCGCTTTCTGATCCGCGTAACTCTTCTGCCTGAACTATCCCGTGCGAAGTCTCTCTTGAATTAACTTTATCTTATCTAAGGCATACTTTACTAGATTGGTAGCATACAACCTAAAGGGTGTTTGGAGTGGATTAAAAGCTAGTCAAACCAGCTTAAAAGCACTTTTTCCTTATTTGAGTCTTTGGCAAACACAAAAAGTGCTTTTAAGCCAAAACAAGCCAAAAGCAACAAGTTGGACATTCCCAACTTATTACTTTTTGGCTTAAAAGTACTTTAAATTTGGCCAAGCATTTTACTATGTTACCCCTCATTTTACATTATGAATCCCAAATTATTCTTATTCATTACATCAAAAACGCTACTCTTCATCATTTCCGATCTACCTTTTCTCTCTCTTAAGTCTTGAACAAAGATGATTCATGTAGTGTTTCTTTAAGAATTGATGTGTTCTATCGCATTCTTATATTTTGATTTCTTTCGTTTTTCCTCTTCTTCCTTTACTTTGCTTGCTTCTAAATTATTATAATAATTTTATATTAACCAAATGAGAAACTACGACACATGCATCTCTTTCTTAAGTTAATAGAGATTTTAGTCCTTTTTCTTAGTCCTCATTTGTTAGGTATTCACAAATAATTTTTAATTTTTCTTGAAATTTTAATTTGTTTTAATTTCAGATTTTCTTTTTCTTTTATCAAACAGACAATATTATAATTGTTTGCTTTGTAGAAAACAAACACAAGATGGCTCAACAACATTATCCACCCGATGACTCCATCAATGAACCCTCAAATGGCTCAAACGATGAGAGAACAATGGAGCATGCCACCCCAGTTCAACCCTATAAACCCTCAAAATGCCCCATTGGATCTTCCTTTCTTTCCAATAGAGATGTATACTCATCTCAACCCCATATTTCTCCCTTGGGACATCAACCAGGGGAACCAAGCGATGGCACCCCCCCTCCACCCCCTCCAGTACCCCCACCTCAACAACAAGACGACCTCTTACCCGGTCCAGTGGAGGCAGAGATGGAGGAGGACGATGTCCCCCTAAACCTACACTTAGGGCCAACCCTAGAACTCTCAAACCTAGACAAAATAAAAAAAATTTCTCTTCATGGAGAGGCACGAGAAGAGGCATGTGCTCAGCTGTCCATTGGCCCTATACAAGTGCTCGATAGATATCCGTCCTCCACACGACCCAGCAGTGGGCAACAAGGCGATGATTCTAGTTCCATCAATGAGAAGAAATCCTGTCCAAGCGGGAGGGGTAAGGGAGAATGGAGAGATGGTCAACCCTGAATCTAATTTAATCATGAATCAACTCATAAATTTCATAATATGGAATATACAGGGAGGGAATAATGACAATTTCAGGAAGAACTTTAGGGAGATGATAGACACACATAGGCCGTGTATGGTGACTTTGTTGGAAACAAGGATTTGTAACCATGCAGCCATGCTTAATAAGTTTGGGTTCGATGAGATGATTGAAGTTCCATCGAAGGGGCAGTCTGGTGGTATGGTAATGATGTGGAAGGATGACATAATCAACGTTCAAAATGCTGTTCGTCGAGGTCAGGAGATCCATGGAACCATAAAGGTAATTCTTATACGTAAACCTTGGCTTTTTACTTCCATATATGCTAGTACTTGTATTCATAATAGAAATAGTATGTGGGGATCACCTAGAAAGTATTAGCAATTCTTATAAAGGACCTTGGTTAGTAGGTGGTGACTTTATTGACATTTTAACCGCTAGTGAAAAATTTGGTGGCAACCCTGTTAAGGATAGTAGAGCTAAATACATTTGGTCGAAAATACACAAGTGTAACTTGGTTGATATAGGCTTCAAAGGAAGCAAATATAATTGGAAAAATAATAGACGTAACAAGAAGGGTCTTATTTTAGAAAGACTTGACAAAGTCTTTGGAAATGATAAATGGATTGAACTCTTTCCTAAAAGCTCTATTATTCACTTGCCTAGAACCCACTCTGACCACAATCCTATTATTATAGAACTGATTCCAAGGAATAGGTATCCCCATAAGGTTCCTTTTAGACTAGAAACCTTTTGGTGTAATCATCCGGAGTTTCAGATAATTGTTAATAATAATTGGAATGATAGAGATTATTTTAAAGCTAGCCTCAATTTTGTTGTTAAGATAAAACCATGGAAAGACAGTACCTTTGGAAATATCATGGGAAGGAATAGAAAATTGTTAGCTAGACTCCAAGGCATCCAATCTTCTAATAGCTATGCTACCAGCTCTTTCCTTAGAAAATTAGAATTAGACCTTCAAAATGAGTTCAATGATATTCTAAAAATAGAGGAATATTACTGGAAACTTAGGTCTAGGATCATGTGGCTTAATGATGGAGACTCAAATACCAAATTCTTCCATGTCTCAGCCACTAATAGGAAAAGAAGAAACAAAATTAATTATTTCAAAGATGAGGCAGGTAACTGGATAAATGATCATAGCCAAATTATGTCTCATGTTCAAAATTACTTTACCTCTACATTTACTTCTTCTCACTCTCATTCTATCTGGGCAAACCACCTAAATCCCCAAACCAGATGTAATAAGATTAACCTAGACAATCTGGATACCCCCTTCTAGATAATGAGATTAAAAGAGTTGTCTTCTCGTTCAAACCTTTTAAGTCTCCTGGTCCAGATGGTTTACACCCCTTCTTTTTTTAAAAATATTGGTATCACATAGGGTATTCAGTTAGTAATCTTTGTCACGATATTTTTAACAATCAGGAAATCCCTCCGGAAATTAACAATACTTTTCTGTGCCTCATTCCCAAAATCCATAATGCCAATAATATTAAAATTTTTAGACCCATTGGCTTATGCAATACTATCTACAAACTAATCACCAAGATTCTAGCAAACCGTCTTAACCTTTCATGGATCAATTGATCAGTCCATATCAGGCTAGCTTCATGAAAAACAAAAGAGCGTCTGATAATGCTATCATCATCCAGGAAATGATTTCTAAGTTTAATAAACTGAAAGGCAAGCAGGGCCATATGATTCTTAAAATCGACCTAGAAAAGGCTTTTGATCGTTTAGAATGATCTTTTGTTTGCCACACCCTGGATTACTTTAATTTCCCTCCAAAATTCTCCAAATTATTACTGAATTGCATTTCTACCAGTAAGATAGCAATCTTAGTCAACGGATCTGTTACAAATTACGTTCAACCAAGTAGAGGTATTAGACAAGGAGACCCCATCTCCCCCTATATCTTTATCCTCTGCGTAGAAATGCTCACTAGATATATAGAACTTCAAGAATTGAGACCCTATATCTTTAGGTTATAAATGTCCAAAAATCTCCCATTTATTATTTGCCGACAACCTTACACTAATGGCAAGAGCTAATGCTAAATCTTGTCAAGTTATTAAAAATGGCCTTGACCAGTTTTGCTCTATATCAGGTCAAAGTATCAACACTACAAAGTCAAAATTACTTTTCTCAAAAAATTGCAACCATATTATTATCAGAGACATTACCACTATGTTAGGAATTAAGAAAAGTAACAGTTTTGGCACATACCTAGGTTTCTCTATCTTACACCATAGCCTAAAACCTCGGGACTATCAATTCCTAATTGATAAGATGAGAAATAAACTTGCCTTATGGAAAATGAAATTCTTTAGTTTGGCAGGAAGAACAACCCTTACAGCATCATGCCTTAATTCCAACCCAAACCATTACATGCAATATACCCTCCTCCCCAGGAAAACCCTAAAAGAGATTGATAAAGTCCAAAGGGACTTCATATGGGGTAGCACAATAGAGAAAAGGAAAATTCACATGGTGTACTGGCCCACCATATGCCAACCCAAAAAATATGGTGGATTAGGCATCCATAATGCTCTTTATAAAAATCTATGCACTCTAGCTAGCTTAACTTGGAGACTTCTCACAAATGCACTAATTCCATGGGCAAAGCTTATCATCTCTTACTATTGCAATAGTTCCTCTACGAATAGATCCTCCTACATTTGGAAAAGCATTTGCAAAGGGTGGGACATCTGCTCCAAGGGCATCATATGGTGCCCCCACCTTCAATCAAATCTTAACCTATGGGAGGCCAAATGGATACCAAATTTTGGTAACCTAAGGAACCATGTAATAGGCCCCCCTTTCGGCCATGGATATTTCCACAAAAATAAGAGATATCTTCGATGGTACCAATTGGAATTTAGACTGCTTAACCCTGTCCCTTCCTCCGGACCTACTAGCTAATATCACTAAAATAAAAGTCCGTCTTAAGGGTCCCTCAATTGACTTACCTATTTGGTCTCTCACCACTAAGGGGGTTTTTACTACTAAATCTTATTATAAGCTTATGGAATCTCCTTATAATACTAATATAGACTTCGAGTGGATTTGGAAATTGGACTGTCCCAATAAATCAGATTTTTCCTTTGGCAATGCCTTCACAATCGAATCCCTTGCAGAAAATATCTTTCATAGATTGGACTAAACATTGACCCTAAATGTCCCATCTATAAAAGCCCTTATGAAGAATCTATCGAGCATATCTTCCTAGAATGCAAAGCTGTCAACAAACTCTGGACCGACCTTCAATGGAACCACCTGATTAACCAAAATGGGAAACATTGGCTTATCCAAATAAAGGACTTCAACTTTCCTCTAAAACATGATTTCCTAAAATGGAACACTTACTTTCCCTTTATCATTTGGCACATCTGGGTTAATAGAAACAATAATAATCACAATAACACTTCTAACCAAATCAGTGGTCATCAAATCATGCAAAGGGCTATAGAATTTAAATTACTCACGGAAAAAATCTATATTCACCCTCCCAAATTACTAATAAAAATCAACCGGTTCAAACCCCCTAGGGGTTGGTTCAAACTGAATGTAGATGCCAGTTTTCATAGCTATAATCAAAATTGTGGTTTAGGTGGTGTTTTCAGAAACGCAAATGGTAGCTGGGTAGTTGGTTTTACAAAACTAACCATACAAATGGCTCACTAGCAGCAGAATTGAAAGCTCTACGAGAAGTTCTAAGGACAGCAAAGGAGTGGAATCTCTTCCCACTTGAAATAGAGACAGACTGCTCAGAGGCACTCCATGTGATCAGACAATCTCCTGAATATAAATCTAGGCCAACCTCTCTGAAGTATATGTAGTCATTATCGGAATAAAGTGTGCAGTCTTGGTCGGTCTATCGAAAATGACCCAAACAACATCAAATTTCCTTAACGTCTGTGTCAAACCAACCAAGAAATCCATAGTCATGCGCTCCTATTTTTACTCTGGTATAACCATACGCTGAAGTAAACCACATGGCCTCTGGTGCTCATACTTAACCTGCTGGCAATTTAGACACCATGATACACACTCAACTATGCAAGGGCGGCCCGACCAATTTTGTGGCCTAAAGCCAAACTTTATGAGGGACCTTAATTTTTTTAATTTTTATTATTATTTATTTGAAATCTATTTTTTTTTTTTTTAGCTTTTCTTAGATACAAAGTTATAAATAATTTTCTTACCAACAATAACTCCTAATAAGTATTTCTCAGTTGACAATATAACTAATCCATTTAACCTTTCTTGTGACATTGTTGTTCTTAGGTAAGATTTTACCAATTTTAATTTTGAAAACTTCTTTCCGCTGAAGTAACGGTAACATGAGTTATTAACATTATTCTATAAGCAATTTAGGAATTTGGAAAAGAATTAAATCTTTTAATTTGATTAAGTGTATCAATTAAACTGTTATCTTCTCTAATTGTACTATTTTCCTTAATATTTTTAATTCAGAAAATAAATCTAAACTATCAATATCGAATTGATTATTATGTTTTAAGGAACAACCAAAATTAAGGCAATATTTTTTGAAATTTCCAACATCTAGTGATCTTAGTTTTTACTACTAAATACAAAACCGAAAATCTTTTCATATGCTTCGAATTATTCAAATCTATTTAGAAGTGAAAAAATAGCCTTGTCTATTATGTATAAAAGTAATCAACTCTAAAGGACTCTTCGAAACCGTTTATGATTTCATTATTAACATTGCACATCAAATTGTTAATTCTTATATATCACACGTTTCTTGCGAAATTCGGGTACGATATTCATTTCAAGTGCAATTTCCTTGGTAGAAATCATAGCAGTTGCAAATCCTTCTTCTCTATATTTGTTAAAGAAAGAAATGAAACTTTTTCACTTTACAGAACTCTTTTTTAAACTTATACATAGTCTATTAGATGTAATAAAAAATGGGGCCCCCACAAATATGGGGCCTAAAGCGGTTGCATTACTTGCTTTATGGAAGGGCTGCCCCTGCAAATATGTCATTCTTCATCTTCCACCACCCCTAATGCTGTCTCGTGTCACGACACATCTTTGTGGCACCTAGATGAATGGAATAGCACGAACTGTGCGCCTCCTTTAGAATCAAATCCCTCAGGCCATCAATATTAGAAACACGTAAGCGAACCTGGAGTCGTAGAATACCATCATCACCAATAGTCACCTCATAGTAACATCTCTCTAAAAACCAGCAATTGTGGATCATCATACCAACGAGCCTTAATACGCTCGAATAAGGAAGACTGAGCCATAACACATGCAAGAACTCGATTAGGCTCTGAAATATCCAACCTTACAAGTCTGTTAGCTAAGGATTGAATGTCCAAATCTAATGGTCTCTCCTCAAATGGAATGACTTCCAAACTACCCATACTCTTGGCGTTTTTGCTCAAGGAATTCGCGACCACATTCACCTTATATAAAGAATGGTGATATCATAGTCCTTTAGTAACTGAAGCAACATGCACTGCCTCAGATTAAGATCCTTGTGCTCAAACAGATGTTGAAAATTACGGTGATCGGTGTAGACCTCACACAACATCCATAAATATAATGATTCCAAATCTTAAGAGCATGAACTACCGCAGCCAACTCCAAGTTATGCACAAGGTAATTCTTCTCATTGGGCTTCAATTGACGAGAAGGATAAGCAATCACTAGCACATCCTTCATCAATACACATCCCAACCCGACGCGCAAAGCGTCGCAATACATAGTGTACATCCATAAACCGAAAGGTAGAACCAACACCGATGTTGTAGTTAGTGCGGTCTTGAGTTCCGAAAACTTGCCTTGCAATCATCGTACTACCTGAATTGAACACCCTTCTTGGTCAATCTAGTCAAAGGAGCTACAATAGACAAGAAGCCCTCCACAAACCAACGATAATACCCTTCTAGCCCTAAGAAACTCCTGATCTCAGTCGCTGTGGTAGGATGAGGCCAACTTTAAACTACCTCGATCTTCCTGGGAATACCCTCACCTAATATAAAATGCCCAAATATAGCCACAAAAACTAAGCAGAACTTGCACTTAGAGAACTTAGCATATAACTTCTATTCTTTCAAGGTTTGAAGCACTACCCTCAAATGTTGCTCGTGCTCCTCCGTGCTACGTGACTAAATCGGTAAGTCATAAATGAAGATAATGACAAATGAGTCAAGATATGGCCTGAACACCAATTTATCAAATCCATAAATGATGTCGGAGCATTAGTCAGGACAGAGGACATTACTAGAAACTCGTAGTGCCAATATCTAGTCCGAAAGCACCTTTAGAACATCCGTAGCACGAATCCTCGGCTGATTACCTAGATCTCAAGTCCATCTTCGAGAACACTCTAGCACCCTGAAACTGATCAAATAAGTCATCAATGTGCGGCAACATATACTTGTTCTTGATGGTGACCTTATGCGACTGGAGGTAATCAATGCACATCCGCATACTCCCATCCTTCTTATTCTTCTTCAAAAATAACACCGGTGAGCCCCATGATAATACACTCAGGCTGATAAATCCCTTCTCGAGCAACTCCTGAAGATGCTTCTTCAGCTCCCTCAACTATGTGGGATCCATATGATAAGGCAAAATAGAGATAGGCTAGGTGTCTGGTGCCAAATTAGTGCCAACATGGATATCACGATTCGGTGTCATGCCTGGTAATTCAGCAAGAAATACATCATTAAACTCCCGCACTATGTGCACTAAATCTAACATGGGAGTCTCCACAGCAGTATCTCGATCAAAGGCCAGATAGGCCAAACAACCCTTCTCGACCATATGTCGAGCCCACTAGAAGGAAATAGCACGACAAGATGCACCACTAAATAAACCTCTCCACTCCATCCTAGGCGACTCTGGCATCACCAAGGTAACAGTCTTGGAATGATAATCAAGAATGGCATAGTGCGAAGAAAACCAATCCATGCCAAGGATAACCTCGAAGTCAATCATATCGAGCAATAGAAGATCCGCTCTGGTCTCATATACACAGAAAGTCACCATACATGATCGATAAAGCTGATCAACAACAAAAGAATCACCCACTACCATGGACACAGACGCAGGAACACCCAATGACTCACGAGATACATCTAGACAAGGATCAAAAAGAGAAGATACATAAGGAATAGGTAGACCCTTGATCAAATAGTATTGATGCATCTCTACGACAACACGAAAATAATACTTGTGATTACAACGTCGGAGGCTACTACCTCTAGCCTAGATGGAAAGGAATATAATCTAGCTAGAATGCAACCTAACTGGACATCACCTCTAGGGAAACCCCAACCCGCTGGCCCTCCACATCTGGCTGGCCGAAAGTGCTATGTGGCAGCTGGTTCTGAAATTATGAGCTGATGGCCCTGCTGCACTACCTTGCCCCCAAAGTCTGGGACAAAACCTCTTCATATGACTAAGCTCCCCGTACTCGAAATAACCCCTGGGTGTGGAAATCGCTGACTCTAGATCTGGCCCTGATAGCCTGAATGCCCCTTGGAGAAACTCTAGATAGTTGGTGGATGGTAGGCACTCTCTGGAATGGCACTGAAGTGAGGCCACGTTAGATCACCCTGAATAGGCTGTGGTGTTGAATACATAGGCTTGATAAGAGGGCCCCTCCCGCACTGGCCCTTGCCTCCAGACAGGGCATCGTTGAATCCTTTAGAATACCGAGGCCATTTATCCCTTGATGTGTCCTCTCTGCTCTGACCGTGGATACGCTCGATCCTTTGAGCTATCTGCACGACCTAGTGGAAGAAAGTCCCTAACTCTGCCTCTCGGGCCATAGTAACCTGAATCCCATAGTGCAATCTCGCAATTAACCTCTGCACTCCATCTGCCTCTATGGGAAGTAATATAGCTACATGACAAGATAACTAAGTAAATCTCGATTCATAGTCGATCATAAATATCTGAACCTATTGAAGCTGCTCAAACTGACCTCGTAACTCCTCCATCTAGGATAATGGAATTTACTTTTCCAAGAATAGGTGCGTGAACTGATCTCAAGTTAAGGGAGGTGAACCTGGTGGCCTACCATGAAAATAAGACTACCACCATCTGCGAGCTTTCCCCTCCAGCTAAAATGTGGTGAAGTCCACCTTATTGGACTCCACCAATCCCAAACTATGCAGCTTCTCCCTGCAACAGTCAATAAAATCCTACGATTTTTCTGACAGCTCACCGGTAAAGTAGGGAGGACAAATCCTAGTAAACCCGCCCAGCCGTTTCTACTCCTTGACTGACGTGGCCGGTCTGGTCTCTACTCTAGCCACTACAGCCAATTGAACTTTGTCCGTAGGTAGTACCCCAGGGGTCTGATAGATAGTAGCAACATGCCCTAATGCATGACCGGTAGGGGTATGGGCTCCCCCCCAGCCTGAGATATGGCTGATTCACCGTGGAATAGTCCAGCCTGAGTCAAAGAGTCCATAAACCGCAACATACCACCTATGACCTCCTGGAAGCCCAGCGCGATCATGAATTTTGCCGAGACATTCTTAACTTCAGATATCTCATCCTACTCCTCAATAATAGGATCATCCACCGGATCCGCTGGTGGTTCTACTGGGGCAACGATGGGATGTTCTCGTCCCCCAACAGGAGCTCTGGCCCTCCCTCGGCCTCTCTACCTCTAACGACCGAGGGAGCAGCCCCTCTGTAACTAAATAATGCCATCGCGCGCATACTTATCATCTTTGAGATAATATGAGAAAGATTTAGACTTATAACAACATCGACGACACGATAAGAAATGAAGAAAGAGAAGTTTCATAGCCGTATATAGCCTCTCGAAGATAAGTACAAACATTTCTATACCAATTCGCAAGACTCTACAAGGTTTGGTCATGGCTCGTGCAACCTTTGTGAACCTAGTGCTTTGATACCAAGTTGTTCACGACCCAATTTCTATCATAGGCCGTGATGGCGCCTAATGTAGGCAAGCTAACAATAAATCACCACCATAATCGACCGCTTAAAACACTTTTAAAATCAAGTAATGAAAGTAATTAGGCGGAAGTTGATTAAGGAACCATGGTAAAATACTATCATCATTACTAAATAACGAAATATGAACAAAACATAAAGAGCAATGATACAATTGCAGGAGCATCTAATAGATATAAAAAACCACTACAACTACTATCTAGAATGAAAGTAGATAAAATGCAATACATATAGGGGAAGGAGACTCCAAGACATGCGAGTCAAAGCATTGATAGTAGCTCATCACTAATTCTCTCAGCTGGTATGCCTATGCGCCAGAGTGACCACCCGATGTACCTATCTCAATACCTACACAATTAGTGTAGAAGTGTAGTATAAGTACGTAAATTAATGTGTACCCATTTCTAGTCTAACCTCAAAGAAGTATTGGCGAGGGGTCGACGTCGACACTTACTAGTGGTCCAATAAACAATGTATATAAAAGTAGATAGCTATGAAGCATAACAAGTAACAACGATATAGATAAATATGAATAACATGATTCTCAACAAAAGAATAAATACGAAATCATCAAATATCAAATACTGCCTTGTACGAAACAAAGATAACCAATATTAGGTGTAGTGTCAAATCTCAAGTTAGGAAAACTCATATATGCTCTGACTTCCTATCGAATATTTCATGCGATTCTGCCAAGGCAAATGGTCTGATCCCATATGAATAGTGTTACATGATACTGCCGAGGTCGTACGACCCATTCATAAGTGCATCTCAAATACTGCCGTGGCGAATGGCTTGCTCCCATAAGAATATTTCCTAATATTGCCAAGGAAAATGTCCCAATCCCATAAGAGTAAAGAAACTTTCATCGGGTCACTAACCCCACTCACGAAGATACGTGCGAATTTAAGAAATCACAAAACTACCGGTCCATTAAGCACACACAAGGAAAAGCATAACTCTACCGATAATTAGGTATCCCGCCAAAACTTAATGTGAGAAGGCCCGGTCAACTACGCTAATTCTTGTCACAACCTAAGTCGTAAATTGAAGCATTTAAACAGATAAGAATAATTCAAGTAGTAGAGTTAAAGCATGGTGTGAGTCTAAGTCTACTCAGACATGATCAAGAATTGTCACACCCCGACCTCGGGGAGCAAGACCGGCACCCAGCTGAGTTTTCCCCAACCAGGCAAGCCTTCCTGTTTATCCATTACTCAACCAAACTACCATAACTTGTAAAATTTGATTAAGAGATGACAAGTACTTCATTGCCCATTGAAAAAATCCTTTGCTAGGTTCCCAAAAATAGTACATAACCTTGTTTTTAAAGGATAAAACATAAGACAACTTATACAATTAAATATCTGAAATCACACTTCAAATCATGACCCACACTGTCTAATAGAGCCTCTAAGATGAACCGAATACCAAAACAGATTGCTGACAACAAGGCCCCCGCTATACCTTTACCAAACTATACAAGGATAGGAAATACAAGACCCCGGGAGCAAGTGGGGCTCACCAAAACTGTCAAGGAGAGGGTGTACAATCAACAACCAAGACCTCTTGCTGTGGAACCATCTGCATCCATTAAAGATCCAACGCCCCCGACAAAAGTGACGTTAGTACATGTCGAATAGTACTAGTATGAAAAACCAAACACCCCTTCAAGGATTGGAAGTACAACATGAATGAGATGAATCATGGAAACAATAAAAGAGCTTAGATAACCGTTAAAGCCATAACAAATTCATTAAAAGCTTTCAATAACATTTATAAATTTTAGGTTGGGGATCCTCCATAACAACCTCTACATAATGAAGCCCCACTGCCTCACCCCAATGTGTGCGGGTGGAGGTGTAACCACAATACCACAATCCCTACACAAAGCGGCCCTGCCGCCCAATGTGTGCGGGTGGAGGTGCAATCCAATACCACAATCTCTACACAAAGCGGCCCTGCTGCCTCACCCTAATGTGTGCGGGTGGAGATGTAATCAGAATACCACAGTCTCTACATAAAGCGGACCTGCCGCCTCACCCCATGTGTATGGGTAGAGGTGTAATCACAATACCATAATCTCTATACAAAGCGGCCCCGCCGCCTCACCCCAATGTGTGCGGGTGGAGGTGTAATCACAATACCACAATTTAGATTCTCAAAATGATAATAGTTTGTACAAAAGATTTCCTTTCAAATCAAACCCTTTGGTACCTTTGGCCTTAACAAATATAAGTTCATAAGGTCTCATCATATGAAAAATAAGAATTTGATCACATTGATTTCGTACAAAACTTTCTTCCCAAAAGGTGTCTAACATAATTAAGTCAAAATGGAGAATCCTTAGCACATGAGGGTTCTAACACATTATGAAATACGGGAATCAATTTACTAGCTTGAATATCCCACATCAGTAGCATTTCAAGTACGAACTACACACGATGGAGTTTTGTAAGAATACGGGAATTCCGATACTAGGAAAAGAGTTTAGCCTTCATACCTCGAAAGAGCTTTCCGTGGTTTAATAATAACGTCTCGACACTCCTAATGATGTCAATCTATAGAAGAGGAGAGAATTACAAGCACGATTAGAGGAATTCGTATAGCAAGAGCTGCTACAATGATGACCCAACCTTTCCTCAACCAATTCAACAACAAAACCACCCAAGATTGTCCAACAACTTTCCCACAACCCCTATTAGCTCATGCATATGATAAATCTAACCTCATCACCCATAACCAACCCAAATCCGAAATTTGAGAATTGGGCGAAGAAATTCTTACCGTTTAGAAACCCTAGCAAGTTCCTTTTGATGAAATTCCAAGGCTTGATCAGAGTAGAGTAGTGAAATTTTTTAATCCTCCCCTTTCTCTCTCTAAAATAGCTCTCTCCTCTCTCTTTAAAATATGAGATAATCCCTCAAAAATGAAACTTATGGATAGATAAAAGAAATGGGGTCGGGTTATAAAATAGGAAAATGGACCCTCCGATTTCAACTTTGCGGTCGCAGAGTGGACCGCAGAACAGGTATGCGATCCGCATAAAGGACCATAACTTCACACATCAGCAGTTCTAAATTTTGACTAACTCTCTAAATTTCTAAAAATTTCGGCAGAAATTCCCCAGTAATTGGGCCTATCCACCTATTAGAGAATCCTAGAAGCCAATCCTAACAGCATATACATAATCCAACGATGCTACATAACTTGAAATTAACACCAACTGTGGCCTCATAAGAAATACATTACCAGCAAGGAAAATCCTTAGCATAAACTGTACAAGTGATATATAATTCATAGGGAACAATATCATAGGAACGGTTACATAGCTTATTCAAACAAATGAGGGCACTTTTTCTTCATTTCTTCCTCGGCCTCCCAGGTGGCCTCTTCAACCTGTTGGTTTCGCCATAGTACTTTAACGGAGGCAATTTCTTTATTTCTTAGCTTTCAGACTTGCCTATCAAGAATGGAAACTAGAATTTCTTCATAAGTCAGTTCTTCCTTAACCTCAATAGTCTAAATCAGAACAATGAGTGTCGGGTTTCTGGTTACCTTCTTCAACATGGATACATGAAACATCGGGTGCACCAACGACATCTCTGCTGGTAGCTCAAGCCTGTAAGCCACTTGACCAATCCTCTGAATGATTATGTACGGTCTGACATACCTCGGACTCAATTTCTTTCTCTTACCAATTCGCATTATACCCTTCATGGGGGGAACTTTCAAGAATACCCAATCATCTTCTTTGAACTCCAAATCCCTACGACGAACATTCGAATAGGACTTCTAACGACTTTGAGCAGTTTTTACCTGATCCTCAAACACATTAGCTTACCTCGGTACCACGAAACTCTGGGTTTTAGGTGAAATTTTATGGGGCCTTACAAGAATCTAGCATATGCATGGATGCTCGTCACCTAGCACATGCGTAGCTCCCGTAGCTTGTAACATAAAACAAATAGAATCCTTACGATGATAATTTCCCTCTTACAAGAGTAGACAAGAGACATACCTTGCTTCCAGATCTAATACTCGGCTCTAACACTTTACTAACACCTCAAATCGATGTTGAGAAACTAGAAACTAGTCAAAGAAACATGCAAACTAATCAAAATATACTCAAGAACTCATAATTAACTCTTAGAATCAATTTTCAACCCACTCGAAAAGTCAACAAAATTCAACCTCAGGCCCACGCACTCAGATTCCTAAAATTTATAAAGATAAATATTACCCATACTCATCACGAACTCAGATATAGAATTTATTCCAAATCTCATGCCAAAATTAGTGGCCAAATTCCATTTTAACAAATTCTAGGTTTTCCAACCAAAACCCCACAATTTTTACTAATTCCTATTAGAAATCCACATATATTCCATATATTCAGCTCACTATTAGTAGGAGTAACTTACCTGGTGATGCTTGATGAAAATGGCTCTTCAAGAAGCCCCCAAATCGCCCAAGACAAGAAAGACTGAGATAAAATGAGCCTAAGTCCCGAAATAAAACTTATAATCTTCCTAGGTCCCCTTCATTACAATTGCGGAAGTACCGTCGTAGTCGCGAAGATCATATTGCCCCCTGCTTCATTGCGTTTACTGGCCCCTAGCCTTCACGAAGGCCACTGCTAGCCAGCCCTTTGTGTTCATGGTCTCCCATGCCGTGTTCGCAAAGTCCAAGCCCTGTTAGCCTCCTTATTCCTTTCCTTCTTCGTGTTCGCATAGGCTCCTTCGTGTTCTCAAAGAGGAGGCAGGTCCGCCATCACATTCGCTTGGCCTACTTCGCTTCACGAAGAGCAACAACTGACCCCCTCCAAATTCCTTCTCTATGATCTCGGGACCTCCTTAGCGATTGTGAAGCACACCAGCACCAATAAAATTTTGCCAACATTTAACATGCTTCGGGTGGTCCAGAACTCACCCCGAGCCAGACGAGATCTCTCCCAATGTCACGACCCTAAACCCAGACCTGGTCGTAATGGCGCCTCTCGTGAAGACAAGGCCAGCCGACACAAACCCCAAGTTTAACTAACAGATATAATGATTCATAATCAAGTCATTAATAATGACAAAACCCCAAAATAAAGCGAAATATATCAACTGCAGAAACAAAACACAGCCCGACATTGGGGTGTCATTAGTCACGAGCATCTACTAAGGTCTGAACACAACTAAGAATCTAAAATGCACTACACATAGCCTAAGGAAGACAAGAGGGAGAAAAGCAGTGCTGCGAACACCGGGCAGCTACCTTGCTAACTCCGATGACTCTACCACTGAGCAACCAACACCCGCTACCGGGTTTAAAATAATACCTGAATCTGCACACAACGTGCAGGGAGTAATGTGAGTACGCCAACTCAGTAAGTAATAAAAGTAAATGAAAGCAGAGCAGTAAGAAAGCACGTAAGCCACGTCATAACGCTACGACAAATACAGTACATTTCCAAAACAGTACAGAAATCATTTACTTTGCAAATCAAGCTCAGTTTTGGTAAAACCTTTTAAATAAACTTTCAATAGTTTCAAACGAGTGATAAAATAGTGAGTAAAAATGATAGAAACATAAAAAGCATCTCGGGCAAAACATGTACCATAAACTGCCCCTCGGGCATAATATCATCAGAACCAGCCCCCTCGGGCTACGTCACAATCACTCGTAATCAGCCCCTCGGGCTACCTCACAATCACTCATAATCAGCCCCTCGGACAATGTGGATCAAGAACAGCCCCTCGGGCTTCAATATGAAACAACAGCAGCCCCTCAGGCTACAACACATCACTCACACTAGGTACCCGCGCTCACTAGGGGTGTACAGACTCCGGGAGGGGCCCTTTACAGCCCAAGCGCAATAACAAGCCATCTTGTGGCATAATCAACCATGCCCTCGGCCTCACATAATAAACAGGATCATCACACTGGGTACCCGTGCTCACTGGGGGTGTACAGACTCCTGGAGGGGCCCCTTATGGCCCAAGCGCAATATCAAGCCATCTCGTGGTTAATCCAACAGGCTCTCATCCTCATATTAATCACAAGCCACCTCGTGGCATAATAAATCAGGCCCTCGGCCTCTCATATATCACAAATCGGTACCACATACTGCGGCGCAGCCCGATCCCATGTTAACCTCACAACACAGGCCCTCAGCCTTACTCAGTCAGATCTCACTCAAGCCCCTCGGGCTAACAGTAAAACAAGTACTCGGCTCAAAGATCATTTTATGAAATCAAAGGAGTGAATAAAACCGAGTTATGGAAACAGTAGGAAAATAGCATGACTGAGTGTAAACATTAGCTAAAATAGTAAGGTAAAAATAGTAGTAAAAGCCCCTAAGGGTCCAAACAATCGGCACAAGGCCCAAACACGGCCTTTTGCCCCAAACACAATAATATTTTCCAAGATATAACAATATCAAATAGTTTTCAAGTAAAATACGCGACTTAATAGTCGTACGGGATCGATCAAGTCGCAATCCCCAACGGTGCACGACCCCATGCTCGTCATCTAGCATGTGCGTCACCTCAAAGTAGCACAACGATGTGAAATCCAGGGTTTCATACCCCCAGAACAGTATTTACAATCATTACTTACCTCTATATGGTCCAAACTCTAGACCGCTATGCCTTTGCCTCTCGAATCGGCCTCCGAATGCTCCAAATCTCGCCAAAAACAGTTTTATGCCATCAAAATATGCTAAGGGAACAAAGCCCACTCGAAAACAATAGAAAAATAACGCGAATCCCGAAATTAACCGAACCCGACCCCCGGGACCACGACTCTGAATTCGATAAAATTTACATCAATATATTCCTTATCTCCCCACGAGTTCATACATATCAAAAGTACTAAAATCAGACCACAAATGGCCCCTCAAGTCCTCAAGTCAAGGTCTCCAATACCAAGCCCTAGATTCCCAAATTTTAACCTTAATTTCCATAATTACAGCTCTAATTCCGTGAAATAATACCATAGAAACGAGTTTTAGGTTCAACAATCTTACCTCCAGACGTTATCCCTTCAATTCCTCTTCAAAATGGCTTCCCCAAGCTCAAACCCGAATAAAAATGGTGAAGAAATAGCTAAAAATCGCGAAGGAAACCTTTCATACTTTCTGACCCAGGCTTTTCGCACCTGCGGTCCTTTTCCCGCTTCAGCGATCCCTCTTCTATGGCCTAATCCACCGCATCTGCGGTTTTCACTTAAATCGCCATTTCCGCATCTGCGATTAAAAACCTCGCACCTGCGCTACCGCAGGTGCGCCCACTTCACCGCTTCTGCGGTTCCTGATGATATTCCTCTTGGCCTCATCTGCGGCTGTGTTCCACTTCTGCAAGCATCGCACCTGCGGCCTCCCATACGCAGGTGCGGTTATGACAGCAACAATATGCTTCAGCTGTCCCAACTCAACTTCAAACCTTCCGCCAACCATCCGAAATCACCCCGAGGCCCCCGGGGACCTCAATCAAAAGCACAAACCAGTCATATACCACTACCCAAACTTATATCAATCTTCGAAACACCACAAACAACATTGAATATATCAAATCACATCGAATTCAAGCTTAAGGTTCCAAAAGTCTTCCGAATTGCGCTTTTGATCAAAAAGTCTACCAAACGACGTCCGAATGAGCTGAAATTTTTCACACACATCTCGAATGACATAACGGACCTACTGCAACTCCCGGATTTCCATTCCGACCACTATATCAAAATCTCACCTATCAACCGGAAAACGTCAAAATTCCAATTTCGCCAATTCAAGCCTAAGCCTTCCACAGACCTCCAAATCACATTCCGATCACGCTCTTAAGTCCCAAATCACCAAACGGAGCTAACCAAATCATAAAAATTCCGATCCAAGATCATATACTAACAAGTCAAATCTTGGTCAAACCTTTCAAATCTTAAGCTTCAAACTGAGAACTATTTCTTCAAAATTCATTCTGGTTACCCTGAAAACCAAAATCGACGATTTACATATGTCATAATACATAACACGGGGCTAGTCATGCCCGAGAACTGGCGAGCGAAGTGCAAAAGCTCAAAACGACCGGTCGGGTCGTTAAATCCTCCCCCACTTAAACATACGTTCGTCCTCGAACGTGCCCAGAGTTGTTCCAAAAGAAATCAAATTGCTGTGTAACCTTACCATGCACATACCCCGGGGGTGATCCCACGTCACCCTATCTCATATAGATCCGATAACACAATGTAACTGAAATTTCACAATCCAACCTAGCCCATAAATCTGAAAACCACATTTCCACTTCTGACACCATTTACAAGATCAGGATCACACATCTATACTCTGAATAAGCCTGAACCAGCTATAATGACTCATACCTGCAAGCTAAGGTGCAATTACATGACATGCCACATAACTCAAACACTTGTAGCGATAATTTCTAATCACAGCAGTTGCCCAGAACAACCGAATATTGGTAATAAACCTCTTATCAAATAAAGCCTCATTCCAACACTTTCATATACCGCCAATGATAAATGAAACACGTAGAGAGTCATAACCATTCCTCAGATCAACCATTCGTGAAGCCACTTCTCCTTCGACAAGGACCCTAGCAAATTTCTGAGTCGAACCTCTATATTATCCTTCCAACACGCAGAAACCGAATCCGTTTATGTACATTATAGATCCCACCTATCTCATTTAATTCCAACACAACTACTCTGGTGGCATGACAAATCAATACAATCTACAGCAACAACTCGTGCAAATCCGTGTACCAATAAACAACAATCTGAACGTACTCAAATCATGAAAAGTGACTCAATGAAAGAGCTATATCGCAAGCCCACCAGTGCCACCACAACACAATGCTGAGAACCCGTCACACATCGTAGAAACAGAACACACGAGTCTAACCCAAAGGGTCATACCTCCATATAACTTCACTGCAATGCGCGATCCTATCCAAACACTGGTCCACACGAAACACCTCCAGTCACTATGCTCAAAATCGACAACCACGCGCAATTTGATTTCTAGAACCAAGGCAAATCATCATAACCATGGCGAAGCAATTGACATAACATTACACATCCCGAAATGACACAACCAATACGCCATCCACTGAGCAATACCTAATACTCTTCCCGCTCGAATTCCACTATGAAACCCCAATAGGACCGCACCATATATGCCTATAATCAACAAATCATAACGCCTCGCAACACGGAAAAGTAACTCATAGATCACCTCAGAACACTAACAACTCAATAACAACTAAATTAACACATCCCCCAACAATACAACTCGGAGTCAACCAAGCCGACTCAAGTTAGAACACATATCCACATTAGCCTGCCAATGAACACCCTGAAGTTGTTCCTTAAATTCCTTTAACTCCGCCGGTGCCATACGATACGGTGCCTGGCACCAAATCAATACCGAAATCAACAACCCCGTTCGGCGACATGCCCGACAACAGAAAACATATCCGGAAAACCCCTCATCACCGGAACTGAATCAATGGAAGTAGTCTCTGCCCTGACATCCATCACAAAGGCCAAATAAGAAAGCAACTCTTCTGAACCCTCCACTGGGTCTTCAAAATGAAATCACCTTGCTGTGAACATAATCCGTCGAACCTCGCCACTCAATCTGCGGCATTCCCGGCATAGCCAACATCGCCGTCTTAGTGCAACAACCCAGCATAACACAACACCGAGACAACCAGTCTATACCCAATATCACATCCAAAATTTAACATACCAAGCAATAAAGATCCACTCAAGTCTCCAAACCCCTAATAGTTACCACACAATACCGACACACGTGACCCAGAACCACAACATAGCCTGTTTATGAGAAATCCCAGTCTCCTACTCCATATAGCACACGAATCACCATATCTGACCCCAATTCCGCCGTCCAAACACATGCCACACCTCTAATACCCAATCTTTCCACGAGATATACTCCGAGAATTCTTCCGTACCACCAAGCAAACTCGAATATCTGCCGCCGATCCAACAAGATAGCGCCACAATACTAATGAAGTATTATTAACTCAATCACATCGCCCTTTTTCTGAAACGTATACCCTCATCAAGCCACATCAATTAGTAATGTCATTTCCCTAATCATCTGAACTGTCCATGCCACCTAAGAATTTGTGACCTTCCTTTCAAAACTGAACCGTAACCTTACACATGCAAATCTCAATCCTACACAACATACCGCATATACCATACCATCCTACGATGAACATGAGAACTTCATACCCCTTCCAAGCCACAAGCAGCTACGTACTCAACTAGCCAAGAACTCTCCATCGATCCCATCTAGAAGAAAATTACTACACATCCTATGCTTCTCACGCTCGCAGAAAATACACACCTCTAACCGTGGTAAAAACCATCAAGAACCCTCCGAATTCCACTTGCACCAAACTAAACCGTCAGGGAAGAATCCTTCTGACTCAACCACGCTACGCATGCCATTCAACCCAAGAGCATTGTCGCGAAACACCTGTATAAATTCATTACCTCATAAGCATCCAAAGAAATAATCATATCCTTACCATACCGATTCGGCCTACTACCAAGCTATCCCATCTATCCAAGTTTCCTTCTAATTTACCTTCAACTTGATACTCCTTCTTGCTATAACACCACAATTCCTCAACCCAGACTCACCACACGAGACCCAAGCATAAAACCACATCGTCTAAGGCTCATAAGTCGCTGAATACTTTCTTAAACATCCCCAAAAGAACCACATTCGATATACTTTACTCTGAAGAGACTTCCTGCGAATCTCAATCCGTTACCTTCACCTTCCTGATGGTGATGTGTAGAATCCATAATGATATAGAAATACCACAAGTCTTGACACCCTCCAATGCCACCTTAGATTCTAGCCAAATATACAACCCGAAATCTCCAATTATTACAGGAAAATCTTAAACACATCAGAACCATTCCCCGAGAGTCATCCACTCTACTCAAACTGCAATTAACCTGATCAAATGAACCTAACAACATGTGCCTCATTAGAACTCTGACACCGCAGAATGTAACCTCACCTTAATGCAACCAAGCGACTTCCTGTCCTATGCACCGAGCATCCTTTACCAATAACAACTCAAGTCATTCCATGACTCTCATACACCCAAAAAGCATAGCATAACCTTTGTTGAAATTTCATTTACTCGAGCCATCCTCGGTCTCAATCTCCGTAAGCCATAACTGATTCTCCCGTACGCCTCAAACTGGAACCAACATAGAACATAACTGTGTAGTCACCTAAGCAATAGCAGACTCCCCCACTTGGCTCGAAGCCATAGATCAAAGCACACAATAACTCATAATGAATATACTCTATTACTACCATAATACCGTAGTGAGATTGAACTGATTCCTCATAAGCTCGTGCAACACAGATCATCTAGTACTTCAAATCTTCTACAATTCTCGCATTCACCCTTGTAACAGTCAAGCCCACTCTCTTAAGCGATCAAAATTCAAATTGCAACACATATATTTCACTGGCAAAAGAGGTCTTCCAACAAACAATATAAGGATCACACAGCCTTCAGAACACTCCGCAGGAGATAACCCACCTGCTTCGCCCCAAACTAACATCTCTTTATACCCTTCCACCGTCATAAACATCACGCAGTCACTAAATCTTCGTGAGTCTGAACTCATATCACAATGCAAAATCTACTTCGCTTCCCAACGAGGCAACATGAGAAGGTCCTTCAATCATGCCCACAACTCGGGCCATACATCAAATCACGATAGGAATCAAGCACCGGATAGTTCTTACTACCCCAAAGCAGACCCTTCACATCTTATCCAAACCATTTGAACACATCTAGCAGTCACATCATACTTATCACATAGTCATCCAGCCATCACTTCCCCTAATAGGGACACTACCGAACATATAAGTTCAAAAAGCACATGCTCACACAATCAGCACCTCAGTGCTCAAGCTACAGGCAAAACCCTGCCTCAAGTCCTCCAGACTGGCCCAACATCATTGCACAGAAATCACATCTCACCCCTCGACCAGGGGATCACAAGCCGTCGATGCATATCTGATATCGAGCGCTCATATGCGCATACGAACGCGTGGAAGGAATTCAATGAGTTACACTTCGAGCTAAATCAATGACGCACGATAAGAATTCAAGAATATGGAATTTCCTAAAGTTTTTGCAGCCTCCCGAGGATAAGTACAGACATCTCCGTACCGATCCGCGAGACTCTACTAAACCTGCTCATGACTCGTGAGACCTATGTAACCTAGGCTCTAATACCAACTTGTCACGACCCTAAATCCAGACCCAGTCATGATAGCGCCTCTCGTGAAGACAAGGCCAGCCGACAAAAACCCCAAGTTTAATTAACAAATATAATGATTCATAATAAAGTCATTAATAATGATAAATCCCAAAATAAAGCAAAATATATCAACTACGGAAACAAAACACAGCCCGACATCGGGGTGTCACAAGTCACGAGCATCTACTAAGGTCTGAACACAACTAAGAATCCAAAATGTACTACACACAGTCAAAGGAAGACAAGAGGGAGAAAAGCAGTGCTGCGAACGCCGGGCAGCTACATTGCTAACTCTGATGACTCTGCCACTGAGCAACCAACACCCGCTACTGAGTTCAAAATAATACCTGAATCTACACACAAGGTGCAGGGAGTAATGTGAGTACGCCAACTCAGTAAGTAATAAAATTAAATGAAAGCTGAGCAGTAAGAAAACACGTAAGCCACGTCATAACGCAACGGCAAATACAGTACATTTCCAAAACAGTAAAGAAATCATTTACTTCGCAAATCAAGCTTAGTTTCGATAAGACCTTTTAAAACAACGTTCAATAGTTTCAAACGAGTGATAAAATAGTGAGTAAAAATGATAGAAACATAAACAGCCTCTCGGACAAAACATGTACCATAAACCGCCCCTCGGGCATAATATCATCAGAACCAGCCCCTTGGGCTACCTCACAATCACTCGTAATCAGCCCCTCGAGCAACATGGATCAAGAACAGCCCCTCGGCTTCAATATCAAACAACAACAGCCCCTTGGGCTAAAACACATCACTCACACTAGGTACCCGCGCTCACTGGGGGTGTACAGACTCCGGGAGGGTCCCCTTACGGCCCAAGCGCAATAACAAGCCATCTCGTGACATAATCAACCCGGCCCTTGGCCTCACATAATAAACAGGATCATCACACTGGTACCCGCACTCACTGGGGGTGTATAGACTCCTAGAGGGGCCCCTTACGGCCCAAGCGCAATATCAAGCAATCTCGTGGCATAATCCAACAGGCTCTTGGCCTCATATCAATCACAAGCCGCCTTGTGGCATAATAAATCAGGCCCCGGCCTCTCATATATCACCAATCGGTACCACATGCTGCGGCGCACAGCCCAATCCCATGATAACCTCACAACCCAGGCCCTCAGCCTTACTCAATCAGATCTCACTCAAGCCCCTCGGGCTAACAGTAAAACAAGTACTCGGCTCAAAAATCATATTATGAAATCAAAGGAGTGAACAAAACCGAGTTATGAAAACAGTAGGAAAATAGCATTACTGAGTGTAAACATTAGCTAAAACAGTAGGTAAAAATAGTAGTAAAAGCCCCTAAGGGTCCACACAATCGGCACAAGGCCCAAACACGACATATAGCCCCAAACACAATAATATTTTCCAAGATATAACAATATCAGATAGTTTTCAAGTAAAATACGCGACTTAATAGTCGTACGGGATGGACCAAGTCACAATCCCCAACGATGCACGACCCCACGCTCGTCATCTAGCGTGTGCGTCACCTCAAAGCAGCACGACGATGTGAAATCCGGGGTTTCATACCCTCAGAACAGTATTTACAATCATTACTTACCTGTATCTGGTCCAAACTCTAGCCCGCTATGCCTTTGCCTCTCGAATCAGCCTCCGGATGCTCCAAATCTAGCCAGAAATAGTTTCATGCCATCAAAATATGCTAAGGGAACAAAGCCCACTCGAAAACAATCAAAAAACAACGCGAATCCCGAAATTAACCGAACCCGACCCCCGGGCCCATGTCTCGGAATTCGATAAAATTTACATCAATATGTTACTTATCTCCCCACGAGTTGATACATATCACAAGTACCAAAATCCGACCACAAATGGCCCCTCACATCCTCCAGTCAAGCTCTCCAATACCAAGCCCTAGTTTCCCTATTTTTAACCCTTAATTTCCATAATTACAGCTCTAATTCCGTGAAATAATACCATAGAAACGAGTTTTAGGTTCAACAATCTTACCTCCAGACGTTATCCCTTGAATTCCTCTTCAAAATAGCTTCCCCAAGCTCAAACCCGAATAAAAATGGTGAAGAAATAGCTAAAAATCGCGAAGGAAACCTTTTATACTTTCTGACCCAGGCTTTTCGCACCTGCGGTCCTTTTCCCGCTTCTCGGTCTCGCTTCTGTGGCCTAATCCACCGCATCTGCGGTTTTCACTTAAATGGACATTTCTGCATCTGCGGTTAAAAACCTCGCACCTGGACCTACTCATACCAACAAATACAAAAATATAACTTGGACCTACTCGAGGCCTCGCAACACATATATAACATCACAACAAAGAATGTCACTCCAAACCAAATTAATCAATCTTCCAAACTTCTATCTTCTTTCAATTGACTCCAAACGCGGTGAATCATACTTCGCCAACTCACAATGGAACCAAATCTTACATAGAAGTCCAATATGAAAATACAAACTATCCCCAGGATTGAAATACCTAACGGGATCGGATATCACAAAACTCCATTCCAAGTCAAACTTAGCGAACTATAGAACCTTCAAAAAGACAACTTCCAACATCAAGCGTCGAAATACTCCTGTATCACCCGAAACTCGATGCGAACATACGTCTAAGTCCAAAATCACCATACAAACCTATTGTAACTTCAAATTCCCATTTTATGGTTATTTACTCAAAATATTAACTTATGTCAAACTTGGCCACCTTAGGCCACTACTATGGAACTAGGTTTTCCGAATTCAACCAGAACCCTTCCAAAATCAAACCAACCATCCTCGCAAGTCATAAAATAGAAAAATCCTATATAGAAGTAGGGGAACAGGGTTCTAGAATGAAAAGCAACCGATCGGGTCGTTACATATTGTGATTTGACCGGATTAATGACTGAATTGGAGCCATGGAGTCGTAATGATATTGATATTGAAGTGACGCGTACATCAGGCCCCCTTATTGGCTGAGTGGTATTGATATTGAGGTGACTCGTGCGACAGGCCATTAGGCTGACTTATGATCATTGACTTTTGTTCCGATTAGCTCTTGGGCTAGGATCCGTCCCTCCAGAGTTAGGTGATAACCCATGCTACTTTGGGCCCTGTGAGTGTAGGCACTTGGTATGTGCTGAGTGGGGGATTTATGCTTGGTACCCATAAAATGCTGAGATTAGACTTACTTGATGATTTGCCTGTGAATTTGTTGATTTTGGTATTGATACTTGTCATGCTAGCATAGAGATGTATCTTTTTCATGCTAATTGGTACTCTACATCTTGAGATTGATGACTCACTAAGTTGATTGGAAAGCATGCCTATTTCCTGTTAATGTGAATAAGTTTAACTTTTTATTCTTTAGCTGCTTTCCCTTTATTATTATTATTATTATTATTATTATTATTATTATTATTATTATTATTATTATTATTATTGTTGTTGTTGTTGTTGTTGTTGTTGTTGTTGTTATTGTTGTTATTACTACTACTACTACTACTACTACTACTATTATTATTATTATTATCATTATTATTATTATTATTATTATTATTATTATTATTATGTTGTTGTTGTTGTTGTTGTTGTTGTTGTTGACTATTGAAAGTGAGTAATGAACTTTTCCAATCTCGTCGCTATCTTCAATTTGAAGTTAGGCTGGCTACATACTAAGTACACGGGGTCGGTTGTACTCATACTACACTCTACACTTTATATGCAGTTCCAGGTGTTGTTGATAAAGCTGATTGCTAGGGTGTTGTACTGGTACCATTGGTGATTTTAAGGTAGCACTGTTGTTTCCATATGCAGGCCTTGGAGTCTTTTTTTCTTACCTTTGTCCTTACCTTTTATGTACTTCAGATATTGTTGTATCAATATTCAGACTGTTGTAATTTGTTTATTCTATAGAGCTCATGTACTCACTGACACCATGTAACTAAGATGGTATTTCAATTGTATCGCTATATTGCTACAGTTATTTATCCTATTCTACTTTTGAGACTATTTCTTATTGTCATTAATGTTTATTTCCAATACTTTGAATGTTGGCCATTCTAGCAAGCAGTGTTAGGCTCCGTCACAGCTTTGGTGGAATTTGGGGTCATGACAAGTTGGTATTAGAGCACTAGTTTGCTAGGTCTCACGAGTCATTAGAAAGTCTAGTAGAGTCTTCATGAAAGTTATGGACACATTTGTACTTATATCCAAGAGGCTACAGGCTGTTAGGAAAACTCCTCTTTCTTTCATTCTCTATTGTGCAGATTTGTTTTTCCCTATGTCTGAATTTGCTTTTCTATTCTCTCATAGATGGTAAGGGCACAATATTTAGGTGAAGCTAAGCAGGTTCTGGTACCATAGGCTAAGGCCATGAGAGGCCGAAGTCGAGGTAGAGGTAGGGGAGGAGCACGCACCGCGTCTAGAGCACCTATTCAAGTAGCTGTTGTGGAGCCACCAGTAGCACCTATTGTGGATCAAGTTCTTGATTATGATGATCGGAGGTACCAGCTTAGGTTCCCCAAGGCCTATTTATATAACTAGCTATTCAGGATGATTTGGTCCATGTGGTTGGAGGTGGAGTTCAGACTCCAGTTGCCCGTCTCCTAGAACAGGTGGCCCATTGTCGCGCCTTCTTTTTCTCGCAAAATCGGGTTTATGACCACTCATTCCTTTTGGGAAAGGGGTTTTGCAATTTTTTGAAGAGTCGCCACCTAATGATTTTAAGGTACGTTAGGTCACCTATGGGGTTCAACTACAACTACATTTGATAACCAGAGTAGGGTAAGGGCTTGAAATTATCCCAAGGGGAAGGTGTTAGGCACCCCTCAAGATCCACTAGTGTGGTACCCGACCAGATAGTTCTTTGTGAATTTGTGCAATTAACAAATAAGGCTCAAATAAGAGGGGATTTTAAATACACAAGTGTTTGAAAATGATTAAATAAAGCAAGGTTTTGAAAAGAGTTATAATCTAGGCATGCTGATGAATGTAAATGGGTCCTAGGTTTATTTGCAATATGGATCACATCAATGCAATACCCAGTAATCACTCCTCAAAGAGGGGCTACATGTGGAATTAGAGCACCGGTCATCATATCCATATCTACCCTTCCCATCCCGTAAAGGTATTAAAGCGCGGATTGGTCTCGACCTCTATTGCGTGCGATTACCCGTCTCCCGGAGGAATTTTAGGACTACTATTCCTATAAGATGGAGGATGTTAGGCAGACTCTTAGGTTTAAAGGTTAAAAGGCTAAGGCGACATACAAAAAACACGTAGGACTGCATTTAAAGGGGAAACATGTAGGCAATTAGAAGGCTCATATAAACCTCCGCAAATAATGCACATAAGTAGCACGACTCAAACACAGTTAAAGTCTGAATTTTAAAAGATCCTAAAGCAGGGAATTTGAGTCAAAACTAGATTCATTAATAGCTCGGATAAGAAGTCCGAATCAGGCTTGCCTATTGGTTGTAACAATTGATAATTAACGAAGGCAGTTCCAGTTTTATTCAAGCAATTACCTAAGGCTTGCCTAGTCGTAATAATGATATCCTCTGAGCATGATATCTATAGTGATGCTGTAAAGCAGTGATTAATTTTACACAGGCAATTTGGATCCTATAAACATGCTTTCTAAGGGAATTAGATCGAGGCAATTGTTTGATAAACTTATTAAAGAAACGGTAGATTAATTAACTAATCCCATTCAGAATAATGAACTAAATGGCTTCTACAACTAAACTGGCTTTAAATTCTATAGGCATGATTTCTGTTATAGCCATTTAGATCCTATAGGCATGGTATCTAAGTGTTAAAAGTGACTTGGGACTTATAGGCATGATTTCTAAGGGAAACGAGTTTGGATACACGCTGTAACGAAAATCAAGCTTCAATTGCTTTATATCCTATAGGCATGATATCTAATTGTAAAGCTGATTTTTAACCCTATAGGCATGTTGTCTATTATTAAAGTCATTTATATCCTATAGACATGATTTTTAATTGTGAAAGTAAAGCATGTAGAATTTATTACTGATCCTATAGGCATGGTTTCTAATTATGAAAGTGAAGCATGTAGAATTTATTAGGCATGGTTTCTAGTTATGAAGCATGCATCATTTATTTTAACAGGCATTGATCCTATAGACATGCTATCTAACAAACCACAATTGACGCAAATAAACCCTATAGGCATGTTAGCTACCCAATCTACCTACAATATACAACTACCCACCCTTTTCACTAATCACCCCGATATTGTTTACAAATTATTACATTCAAAATGATTGAATTGTAAAAGAAGTGCAGAAATAAGAAATTACAACCCAAAGAAGCCTGATCTTGACTTCCTATCTGAGTTATATAATTAATCACTTCAATGCCAATGTTTCAAAGCCTTTCTCATACCGGAGTGTGTCAAAGTTCCCTAAGGATCTCAAGGGATCCCGGGCACTGCTCACACCCAAGTTTACATAAGCAAATAGAAGGAGTGCAGTGTGGAAAGGCCAGCCCTTATGTGTCCAAGATCAGAGGGAACTCCAGGGTCCCAAGGAAAGGCTCACACAAGAGGGGGCAGAACCTAGGTTCTAAGAGTATAGTAGAAGTGCAGAACAGAGATTTATTAAAACCGAGTTGGAAATAGTAAGTAGTAAAGGGTGATTTGAAAACAGTTGTAGTGGTGAAACAGAATCAGAACTCATTCAAAGGGGCAAGGGATTATGGGACACATTGTATAACCCCAGCAGGGGTCTGATATGGTCATGCACATCAATAGTTGATGCTGGCATGGACACAAACCATCCAAAGAAACACAAACACATATAAGGGATATGGGGGTTTGGGGTTCATAAGGTAGCAAGTGCATAACAAATGAGTGACAGAGTGCACGCATTGAGGGGCATTAATTTAAAAGGGGAAGGAAACATATTTCAGCATGCTAGTAACATGACTGAACTGCAGAAATGAGCAGAAGTGAACATGAATGAGAAGTTGCAGCAACTTAAGGAAACATGTTGTTGTTGAGACTTAAAAATTAACTAGGACATACCAGTAGAGAAGCAAAGTGCAGTAAGGAAAAGTAAGCAAGATTCCATAGTCTAGCCTTGACTTTCAGCCGGCTAGACAAAGTAATAGCACAAGTAGTAGTAAAGAAAGAGAGAGTTTTAAGAAGAGAGGGTAGGGTATTTATAGTTTTGAAAACGAGTAGAAATTGACGTAATAAGTAAAGGCTTAACACAAACATGGAAACAATCACAATCAGAATCAATTAACACAAGTACTTCCCATTAATCAAGGAAGTACTGCTCAAACGGATACTAACAAGGTTAATGAAGGAAAGAAATCAGTTTGATGACAGATTGATTCTTGCCATATAAAGGGGCAGTAAAAGCATGAAGTAAATAATCAAGTCTAAGTACAGAATATACGCTTAATTTTGGGAAAAGGCTCAAGGTAAAACATCTCAGTAATTAAAGGAAGCGAATCAATCAATTTAAACAGACGAATAAAATTAGGGTTCATGAGAAAACTTTTTGCAATCAGTCACAATATTGAGGGAATCAGGATCAATCAAGAAAGAAACATAATTCTGCACTTCAACATATAAATAGAATGCACAGCAGTATCAGACATGCAAGGCCGAACACATTGGCAAAAGAAACAACATAAACATACATTAGTAGCGAGAATAAGCTAGGGTTCAGTAGTAAAAGAGATCTACTCAAAGCACAATAGTCAACAAGGTCAAGTAGTTACACAGAATCAAAACTGAAGAGAGCATAATAACAGGTAAAGAGAGTCAGAAACCAGTAAAGGTCTCACAGTAATAATAAGTGAGGAAAACCTTTTAAGAAATTAGGGCTTTAACAATAGTCAAGCTTATGGGATGATAGGAACTCAAAATCAGATAAGTCAAACAAGGAAAAGAACTTAATTGAACAAGTATACCCTCAAACAAACAAGGATAGTCCAGAACTCGGATAAGACCAAAAGACCTAGGGTTTTCAACATGCTGAATCAAATAGAAGGAAAGCATAAACAAGTTGTTTGAACATAGTGAAATCATAAAGCAACACCAAAATCAGAGAAGAGATCTTTAAAAGAAGTTAAGGGAAACCCTAATCGTTGAAAAATTAAGAGTCATTTTGAAATAAAAATAAAAGAACCTTCGAGAAACACTTAAAAAGTTTGTAACAAACACAAATCTGAAGAAGAAATCGAACAGCTCTTAGAGCTAGGGTTTCAATGAACCCGGAGAAAGTGACAAAGGCTTTGAAAAATACCGATCTAGCCGGAAAAGTCAAGTATCCGACTTGAACAGCCATGGATGGCCCGAAAAAGACCAGAGACAGAGGTCGAGCAAAGACTAGACCAGATCTCTTTGAGATCTGGCCATGAAATCATGGAAACAAACACCCAGGAGCCATAGGAGGCCGATACACATCTAAAATGGCCATGACAGGCCATGGGTTAGGTAGGTATTAGGGCGGAATTAGATGGCGGCGGCTAGGGTTCATGAGGGGTTGCAAAGAGAATTGAGAGGGAAAGGGATTCAGAGGCGGCGGGTGGTGGGAAATGATTTAGGTTTAGGGATCGTTTAGGGTTAAAAATGGAAAGGGTGAATGCTGGTCATTGATCTGAATGATCAACGGCCTGGATTAAAGAGAGTAGGTAGGGGTCCGGGTTTGGGTCGTTTAATTGGGTCGGGGTCGGGTTAAAATTAGAATTGGGCTGGGGTAATTGGGGCCTGATTTGGGTTATAATTGAAACCCAATTTGGGCCAAAATTTAAATAGCCACTTTTCCCTTATAATTTATAAAAAATAGTAAATAAATTTTTGAAAACAAATTGAAAGCACTAACATGATTTATAATATACAATTAACAATTTAAAAATATAGGATCCCATTTTATAAACATGAGACAAAATTAAACCTAGAAATGGCTAAATATTGCAATTATGCGCAATTACTTTAAAAAAATACTAAATAAAAATTGTAAAAAATATGTAAAAAACTAC
>NW_017670430.1:119615-120335 GCF_001879085.1 Nicotiana attenuata
TGTAACAAACACAAATCCTGAAGAAGAAATCGAACAGCTCTTACAGCAGGGTTTCAAAGAACCCACGAGAAAGTGAGAAAGGCTTTAAAAAATACCGATCTAGCCCGGAAAATTCAAGTATCCGACTTGAACAACCATGGATGGCCGGAGAAAGACCAGGGATGGCCGGAGAAAGGCCATGACTGGATGTTGAGCAAGGGCTGGACCAGATCTCTTTGAGATCTGCCATGAAATCGCACGAACGGGCCACCATGAGATGCAGGAGGCCGGTATACACCTCAAACGACCATAGGAGACCATGGATTAGGTGGGGATTGAGGTGGATTAGGGTGGAGTTAGATGGCGGCGGCTAGGGTTCATGAGGGGTTGCAGAGAGAATTGAGAGGAAAAGGGATTCAGAGGCGGCGGGTGGTGGGAAATGATTTAGGTTTAGGGGTCGTTCAGGGTTAAAAATGGAAAGGGTGAATGTTGGCCGTTGATCTGAATGATCAACGGCCTGGATTGAAGAGGGTAGGTAGGGGTATGGGTTTGGGTCAGTTTAATTGGGTCGGGGTCGGGTTAAAATTAGAATTGGGCTGGGGTGATTGGGGCCTGATTTGGGTTATAATTGAAACCCAATTTGGGATAAAATTTAAATAGCCACTTTTCCCTTTTAATTTATAAAAATAGTAAATAAATTTATGAAAATAAATTGAAAGCACTAACATGATTTATAATATA